>NC_090265.1:1428953561-1429091061 GCF_040414725.1 Anabrus simplex
TATCTATCTATCTATCGTCCATGTAATCGTCATCTTTCAACTTACTGAAATACTATTCTGTTTAGCAGCAATAAGACTTTGAATTAATCAGCCGATTACTCTTTACTTCATCGAATGCAGCACTAGCTGTTTGGCTTATTCAGAATGACCGGGCGAATCGGAGGTGCGGTGAGGAGTGTGCAGCTGTGAGGTTGCATGCGGGAGATAGTGGGTTTCAGCCCCACTGTCGACAGCCCTCAAGATGGTTTTCTTTGGTTTCCCTTTTTCACACCAGGCAAATGGTGGAACTGTACCTTAATTAAGGCCACGGCCGCTTCCTTCTCGTTCCTAGCTCTTTTCTTTCCCATCGTCGCCATAAGACCTATCTATGTCGGTGCGACGTAAAGCAGATCGTAAATTTTTTATTCAGAATGGAATAAATATAGGCTTACAGTCTGGATCATTCTTTTATTTATTCACCGTAACTCTCGGGAGTGTTGGATAAAAGCTAACACAGTAAAATATGCATAACCCGAAATACATGGATGGCGTTAAGGAGGTCATGGGTAATTCCTGATCGCCATCGTCGTCATCCTTATGTAGTGTTTAAGCCCTTGACAGTTGAGGGATGACTGTTTCACCCCTTGACGTTCGAACTGACTGTTTATGAACTGGACTGTTTCCAGTGAACGAGGCCTATACCGGTAAATGATGATCACTGAATGAGTCACCCTTCAACTACTCAATAAAATAAGAGAATGGCTCCTAATCCACTGTAACTTGTTTACCATTGATTTGCACTGCATGCTAAATGTCCCATGTATATGATGATTCATGGTATTTTTCCAGTCGAAGGGTAGGTGCGGTATCATTTCCTTGTTAACTCTTACACACGCATAGCCATTCTGGTCAACAACACTCTTGTTCAGTTATTTCAACCGATGAAGTCATAATGCTAAATTTAAAAGAAAATGCTCTTCTCAAGTACTGTTAAGATCTGAAGATATTTCAGCACTGAGCACTTATTTTGGCTATGAGAGGAAGTGCTTGTATGAAAGATCGTGGAAAAATATTTACCTGATTTATCTTTCCTACTCGTACACTAACTCAAAACCAGGAAAGCGACATAGCTCACCTCACTCTGTGAGCCCCTTCTAAATTAAAAAAAAAAATCTACTTCTCAGAAATGATGTTTGACGGAAGCATCGATTTCATCAAATGTAAACCATATATCTTGCTCACTTCATTCATTTCTGAAAATGATATTGCTATTTGTTTTTCTGGCATGTTATTTCCATACAATTGAATGTTTCACGAAGATAGGCATTTTTATGGACCCGATCCTTTCATTTTACACAAGACTTGGGAAATCTCTTAACACTTATGCCTGTTGCTCACGGTAAAATTTTCTGTCAAATTTATTGTACAAAAATTTAATTTTATAAAATTTCTGTTGCTCACGGTCAAATTCAAGTTTTATAAAACCTTTGATAAAACTTTACATAAAATAGGACATGTTCTATTCCGTAAAATTAATTTTACGAAACGAACCAATCAGCGAAGCTGACATCACGATGATGCTGGCGCTACGTCATGAGAAGATTGTGAATCTCGATTGTAAACAAACACTTCTTTCTAAAATGGCAGGATCCGTGTAGACTAAGGAAGCTGTTAGTGTTTTACTGGATGAATACCAGAAATATCCTTGTTTGTACAAAGTTAAAACGCCACTTTACCACAACAGAAATGCAAGAAGAGAGGCAGAAAACACAATCGCCGAATTTCTGTATGAATGCTGGTCTTCTAACCTCAACTAATTTTCGACCAAGGACAGCAATCCTCTACCTTATACTCTTCCTTTGATCCAATCCCGAAGCCCGCATTTCCTGGCATTTCTTTTCTTCCTTTTTACCACTGTACAACATATAATTTCAGCTAAAGCAGCAAGTCTTGCTTTGTTTATTGGAGCCATGCTCTCAAACACACTGTAAGTTAAACAGCTGATTCTTGGTTTTAAAGTTTATCGATAGATGGCAGACATACACATCTTAGTTCAGAAGTGAGTTTAGAGATGGCCATCATGATGCTTCCACGAATTTTATAAAATAATTTTACCGTGAGCAACACAACTTGTTTTCACCAAATTTTTATAAAATTAATTGTACAACAAATTTTACGAAACATTTTACCGTGAGCAGTAGGCATTAGCTTCTTTGAGGATGGTTGTCTTAAAACAATATTTCCTCCAACACATGTCTTCTGAAACTATAATTCTCATACATTTTACTGATAATGTTTGTACCCAATATTCACTCCTTCTCATCATTGGCCTTGCCACAGCTCCACTGATTATAGATAAGTGATTTAACATGTAGGCCTACTATATTTCTTTAGCCTTTTAAAAGTATCTTTAGTAGCAAACTCTGTGACAGAAGACATCCCTTATCTCCTCCAGTTAATTCACATAATTAATGCTGAATTCTGCCTTATTTCACTTTCTATTTAATCGGCACGTAAAAGTACTCCCGCGAAACTAAATTTTGGCACCTCGGCGTCTCCGAAAACCGTAAGAGTACCTAGTGAGACATAAAGCAAATTGCATTATTATAATTTCTGTTGTTCATTTCTCATCTCCCTCTCTTGTGATCACTATTGCCTTGCTTTTCTCCGCCCAGTTTCTAAATCTCCAATTTTTCAAATGTTCATTTATGACATCAAACTGTTCTTGGACTACTCTCACATCCTTTCCTCAAACCACCATTTCATCCACAAACACTTATGTGTCATTTTTGTATATTCATTTCTTTGTGCTGCCCTTCATATCATCAGTCACTTGTAAATACTAAAGTGATCATACATTTAATACCTTCAAAACAATTATGTAATTTGTAGACCATAGCTTTTATTGATGTAAATTAGGAAGTCAATGCGTTTACATATGCGTACTGTAATAAGTAAACTGTTGTGTGATCGACTGAGGCAATTAAAGCTATATATTGTTTATGGACAGTAAAATTATTCTACTGTAATTTAAACTTAGAAAATAAGAAATCAGAATGTATTATATGCTAGTCCTGGAACACTTTTAAATGCTCCTCCCCACCTACATATACAGCATTAATTGTGAGTGCACTGTCTTTGACGAAAACTTCCATGATAGTAATGGGGTGATTTTTTGTAAAAATCTGTCTCCAGATCATTATTTCCTTTTAATGGACCGTTTACTGAAACCGACTGCTTTCCTAGAAATTGCGTGTCAACGTAGTAACCCGTATTGTTAGTATCCAGTCCACTGTGTTCCCAGAAGCTGATGCCTTATTAATGTTTAAACATCACAGAGTAAATTGTATCTTAGTAATTAAAACGATTTTAAAACCTGTTCATAGTGCAATCGGAAATAGAAAATCATCTTATCTTCACTAGTGTGGGAGGTATTGCTTCCTTATTACGTCAAATCGACAATTAAGGCAAGAAATAGAGATCTATGGATGAAACCGTTGCTGATCATCAATTGGTATATATTGTTCAAATCTAATTACTAAACGTCGAGGTTATCTTATCTACAAATTTAGGATAATGTCGAATTGTGCGAGTATCCTGTTAAGAGGATCACGAATTATTTCAGCTTTGTGAACCACACTTGAAACGGGAGTGTATTGTGTATAAAATATACGATTATTTTTATAGGATGCTTTTACTTCCCATTTTAGTTTTTTGGGATTTTTTATTGTTCGGATTCATTTTTTTGAATGTGATTTAACAGATTATTGTGGGGAGATGCACGTTTCTCAGTATCAGTACTCTCAAACTTGGAAGCTGTAATTCATTTTGCAATGTTTAGTACCGATTTATTTTTCTTTGCTAGTGGCATTAACGTCACACTAACTCAGATAGATTTTCTGCGACGATGAAAGGTGAACGGTCGAGGACTGGGAAAGAAATGGACATACCTTAATTAGGGTAACATTCCCGGCATTTGCTTGGTGTGAAAGTGGGAGACCATGGAAACCGATATAAGGGCTACGACTGGGGTTCAAACCCACTATCTCCCGAATGGAAACCAGTTCCGTGCTCGGTGGTACTGGTGTTTTTTAAATTTCCTTAATGTAATAGTAAACCAACATGGCTAAAAGAACTGAATTACTAACGCATATTGTATATTACACAAAATTCATTTGTAACGCATTAGGATTTTTTAAACCTTCCTTTTTCTTTTTTCTTTTCTTTCTTGAACACCATAGGTCCATGCGCTCCGCTGTACAATAAAGAGGAGTGAATTGACACTCTGAAGTAGTGTAAGGAATTTACTCAAATCAGAATTTCGTGGTTCTCATCCTACATTCCCTTATACACTGACTGACAGAGCAAATGCAACACCAAGAAGGAGTGGTCAGAACTTTATGCCAATTGCAGGGTAGACTGACGTCACTGAGGTATGCTCATGATGTGAAATGCGCCGCTGTGCTGCGCACGTAGCGAACGATAAATGGGACACGGCGTTGGCGAATGACCCACTTCGTACCGTGATTTCTCAGCCGACAGTCATTGTAGAACGTGTTGTCGTGTGCCACAGGACACGTGTATAGCTAAGAATGCCAGGCCGCCGTCAACGGAGGCATTTCCAGCAGACAGACGACTTTACGAGGGGTATGGTGATCGGGCTGAGAAGGGGAGGTTGGTCGCTTCGTCAAATCGCAGCCGATACCCATAGGGATGTGTCCACGGTGCAGCGCCTGTGGCGAAGATGGTTGGCGCAGGGACATGTGGCACGTGCGAGGGGTCCAGGCGCAGCCCGAGTGACGTCAGCACGCGAGGATCGGCGCATCCGCCGCCAAGCGGTGGCAGCCCCGCACGCCACGTCAACCGCCATTCTTCAGCATGTGCAAGACACCCTGGCTGTTCCAATATCGACCAGAACAATTTCCCGTCGATTGGTTGAAGGAGGCCTGCACTCCCGGCGTCCACTCAGAAGACTACCATTGACTCCACAGCATAGACGTGCACGCCTGGCATGGTGCCGGGCTAGAGCGACTTGGATGAGGGAATGGCGGAACGTCGTGTTCTCCGATGAGTCACGCTTCTGTTCTGTCAGTGATAGTCACCGCAGACGAGTGTGGCGTCGGCGTGGAGAAAGGTCAAATCCGGCAGTAACTGTGGAGCGCCCTACCGCTAGACAACGCGGCATCATGGTTTGGGGCGCTATTGCGTATGATTCCACGTCACCTCTAGTGTGTATTCAAGGCACGTTAAATGCCCACCGCTACGTGCAGCATGTGCTGCGACCGGTGGCACTCGCGTACCTTCAGGGGCTGCCCAATGCTCTGTTTCAGCAGGATAATGCCCGCCCACACACTGCTCGCATCTCCCAACAGGCTCTACGAGGTGTACAGATGCTTCCGTGGCCAGCGTACTCTCCGGATCTCTCACCAATCGAACACGTGTGGGATCTCATTGGACGCCGTTTGCAAACTCTGCCCCAGCCTCGTACGGACGACCAACTGTGGCAAATGGTTGACAGAGAATGGAGAACCATCCCTCAGGACACCATCCGCACTCTTATTGACTCTGTACCTCGACGTGTTTCTGCGTGCATCGCCGCTCGCGGTGGTCCTACATCCTACTGAGTCGATGCCGTGCGCATTGTGTAACCTGCATATCGGTTTGAAATAAACATCAATTATTCGTCCGTGCCGTCTCTGTTTTTTCCCCAACTTTCATCCCTTTCGAACCACTCCTCCTTGGTGTTGCATTTGCTCTGTCAGTCAGTGTATATACAAACAGAGTATTCTTACCGACTGAGCTGCACTGTTTGGGTCACGTGGCTTTAAGCTTGCATTAGTGAGATCATGGGCTCGAACACCGAGGCGTCCCATTTTCACACCAGTCAAATGCTGGGGCTATACAGTATATTAATTAGGGCTGTGGCGCTTCCTTCCCAATACATTTTTCTCATCCCTGCGTCAACGCAAATCTTATAATAGTGGAATGTTAAACTATATAATGTATGTGTATATATGTATTTGAATGTAAAGAAATCTAGCGCAGTGATAGATCCTTTGAATTTCTAAAGCTGGACATGCCAGAGAGATGGCATTTATTTCTGTTCAGACTGTAATTAGTCATAATGTTCCTATCCCGTTGGAGCGAATGTCCACTTCACCTGCTACTGGTATACTACTATTAACGGTATGGAATAACAGATGGTGTGCGTTACATGTAGGTATTTCCTCAGCAATAAATAAATAAATAAATAAATAAATAAATAAATCTACCTGTTAAATGTATTCCTTGGTTGTAAAGTGACTCTTAACCTCCTTTTCAAAACTGTTCAAGAAACTTAATTTACTATTTAACACTCGTAATATATGTTATTTTAATTGCTTTTCTGAGGGGTTTGTTTCTGATGACTCAGCGTAAAGAAGGCGTTTTGTTGGCAGAAATGTTGGCGTACAACAATAATTATAACACCTGCAAAGCAAGAGTTGAATTATCCTAACAGTGGATTCAAATCAACGCGGAAGTAAATTTACAAGGGCCAGACAGCGAGCTAAATGACGGCAGCGTGCTTCGGCTGTAATTATGTAGTCACATTAAAAAGTCTGCTGTGCGTAGTTGCCACATTAACACTCATTTAATGCTTGCTGTAGACATCGTGCTTAAAGGCCATGAATTGTTAAAAGTCTCTCTCTTGCACTCTTTGAGATAAGGATCGAGAAAACATGATGTTGTGTCCTTTTTTGTCCACATAAAGTATAATATGTTGGCGAGCAGGCAGTAAATTTGATTTGACAACAAAGCGTAAAATAAATGACAACAGCTGCAGTGCCATCTGCAAGGAGCGTGATTTGATGAAAGTCAGGTGTGGCAATTAGGTAAATTATTCTTCAAATTACACCGGACAATATTCTCCTTCTTTGTTTGGATTTATAAATACGTTTTTAATGTAAGGCAATGCGATTGTAAGGCATTGTATTGTTTTTTATTCCAGTTCGCTCTTTATGGCACCTCATTTTACTGTGATTACACGCTAGTAATATCATATCAGATACGTACTTGTTCATTTATGCAAAGTTAGGAGCACAGTTCTGCAATTCGCTGCGACGTTCTCGGTGTGATGAAGTGACAAGATTTGAAACATATTGTAATATTCCGGACTTCGAGTCCTAAGCAGGGCATACTCATTCATTTTAAGTTCTTGTTTATTGGTCCTGTGTTCTAACGTGTTAAGTTGTACGTACATTTGGGCGACCAGCTCAGTCAGGTTACACGGTATCTTTACAGTAGATCTTTCCGTGTGAGCGATTACGGTTTAATGCCAACACTCGGGCTTGAAGCCAAGACGTATACCTTCAACTGGCTTAGATTTCGTAAAATTCCACATTTTAGAGCTCAGAAATTGAAAATATGTTTTTAAAATATTTTGCACGTTTAAAATAAATTACCATTCAAGAAATAATTCTCAGAATTTTTAATAAAGGCTTAGGAGTAATCTGTAATTTAAGAAAATAAAATCTGCATTTTATTTTTTAAGTTAAAAGGGATTTGCACTACAAATACTGCAGTTCATTGAATATTTAGATAATTCTTTCGATGAAATAATTCAAAGACTTATACAGAGTGTTTCAGAATTCAATTCTCAGACTTCTAGGAATGATAGAAAAGACAGACAGGTATCTTTTATTAAATAACTGTAGGTCGGAAATCAATAGTTGAAGTACATTTTGAGGCACTATTCACTGTTCAAAAGTGCGTCCTCGTGCTTCAATACACGTTCTGTCGTACGCGTTCGAAAACCACAGACATGTGCTGTAGAGAGTACACAGCTGGAAGCTTCCGAGAGACAAGCTCTTCTTCGGATTCAGTTGGAGTCTCATATATTCTCTCGCTCTGCTCTAAACGAACGAAAACATTATGTGTTCTTGTAATAGCACAGATATTGCATTCTGACGTCAAGGCATGTTTAATAGAATATATGATATTGATGGTTTTGAAGAATGAGAGTCGTAATTAAGTTATACCCTTACGGTACAGTTTCTGATTTTGTCAGGTAGTATTTCGTTTCTGACGTATGGTTATTTACCAAAAACAGAAACAAAGGAAATCATCTGTAGAAGTTGGAGTATTCAATATTAGTACACTGTCTGTTAGGAAAAACTCGGGAATTTCTTATAAATTATTATTAATTCAGATATATTTTCTTCTTAATCATTAACTTTCACATTAATATTCTGATATTTGCAGTACTCATTATTTTTTTAAGTTAGTTTACTTTTGTTAAGGAAAAATAAGCGTAAAATATGCGCTAAACAAATAGCTCCTTATGTGAATCCTCCGGATCTCAAGACAGCCGGTTCAAACCCGGCCGAGGTAGTCGAATTTATGAAGGGTGGAAGAAAAGTCCATTCGATACTCCGTGTCGTATTTGCTCTACCAATTGAGCTATGGTTGTGGGTTCGGATCCCACTGGTGTCCGGCTGGCCATTTTTGTTCTGTACTTAACATCTCTTCAACACGTACTACATGTACGTAACACGATCTAATACGTTGAAAGTCTGTTTCGATTTAAACATATAATACAGTGTAACGTGGCAAGGGACATACATATCTCTTCAAGGAGGGAGATTTCCCTCTGAGAGATTAATGATTTATAAAAAATGAAAAATACCATTTTTGACACCTTAAATTATAACGATTGTTTAAAACAAAATATATTTGCAGTTATGTAACCTTTTACTGAGTAAGGTGGTAGTAAACCATACTTCATAAATAATTTCATTAAGTAATAATTTGTTAATTATTCATACTCTTGATTAGCGTGTTTCATCTTATTACTCTGTATCTCCTTCTTAATTAATTGGTAAGTAGATACATGTATGTAGTTGTATTGTGGTGAGTGGCTTATAAATACTGAATTTTACAGTTCTTGTGCTTTGAGCGATACAATATTGCTTCTCATATGGTCGTTTCTTGGAAATTCGAACAGTAACAGTCCTATAGAAATGATATCGTGAGAAGTTCAATATATTATCTTGTTTGTATTGCTGTTATCTGACATTGTAAACATTCTGATTCCAGATCGGAAGGAGATGCAACCGCAGCAGCAGCAACAACAGCAGCAGCACTCTAGAGAGTCACTTGAAAGTGGAAAGAGTGACAGTAAAGATAACACACAGAAGTTTGGCGGTGAAGCACATCATGATTCTGATGACCATATGAGTACTACCAGTGAGCAGCAGCAGTCGCATCACCATCAGCAGCCGCAGCAGCAGCAGCAGCAGCAACAACAACAACAACAACAACATCATCAACAGCAGCAGCAACAAGTAGTACACCAACAACAACAACAACAACAACAGCAGCAGACACAGCAGGAACAGTCTCCAATGCATATGTGTCCTTATTGTAACTATACCAACAGCTCGGAAATGCGTATTCAGGCTCACGTCTTGGCTCAACATTCTCAGTCGGAACCATCACCTCAATCTTCATCACCTGCCAGAGATTTACTCTGTCCCCTATGCCAAGATAGCTTCAGAGATCGCACGCTGTTAGAACGCCATGTCATGCAGATACACAGTGTTAACTCGGAGGGACTTCAGCGGCTTTTGCTTCTTGTAGATCAGTCTCACTGGCTTAATTCTGTGAATAGAAATACTCCAAGCACTCCACAGACACCTCAGCAACAGCAACAACAACAACAGGTTCATCAACAGCAAGGCCAGCAACAGCAACCGCACCCTCAACAGCAGACTCCACCTGGACCTAACTCTCACCTCAACCAATTGATAAGTCCCGCATCAGCTGCTAGTTCCGTGGGTTCCTTGTCTGGAGGAAGAGATTTGGACTCTAGTGGAAAACAGAATAGTTCAGATGTGAACTCCATTGAAGATCGTGAGGATGCTCCAGGCTCTGATTTGTTATCGCCGTCACCAGATGACCAGATCGAAGACGAGAATCGATGTCAAACTTGTTTTAAAAGTTTTAGAAACATTGATGAATTATGTATTCATCAGAATGAGACAGGGCATCTAGAACTTAAGCAGACACCCAATGGACCTGGGTACTTATGTTGGAAAAAAGGCTGCAATCAGTATTTTCAGACAGCACAAAGTTTGCAGATGCACTTTCGAGAGATCCATTCCAGGCCCGCAGGAAGTACCACAGCATTACAGCAGAATATCGCAGTCTCTGAGAAGCATGTCTATAAATACAGATGTAGCCAGTGCAGCCTCGCTTTCAAGACGATGGAGAAATTGCAACTGCATTCTCAGTATCATCTTATTAGAGATGCAACTAAGTGTGTAATATGTGGACGAAGTTTCCGTTCTGTTGTAGCCCTTCATAAGCACGTAGAGACATCACACGCTGAGTTATCTGAAGAGGAATTGGCAGCCTACAAGCAGAGTCTAATGAACAATCCGCTTCTGTTGGCTGGACTCAGTGGCCAGGTTCTGGATCCTTCAACTAATGATCTTTTGAAAAAAGAAAGTCTTAAGGTGGAGTCAGATGAGATTATGGAATTGGACGACAGTCCTGCCAAGGATCCATCACAGGTCCAAGACGATGGTATGGGCGGAAATGGACAGAGTGGTGATGGTGACAATAGTGACGATTCAGTTGTCTACAAGGAGCAACAGTTTCTTGAAGACTACCTTAATAGTCAGGCAATAGCGGAGGATAGTTACAACGATCCTAACCGCAAGTACAAGTGCCATCGCTGCAAAGTGGCTTTCACTCGGCAGAGTTATCTGACGAGTCATAACAAGACATTACTGCATCGAAAGGGTGAAAAACTCAGTTATCCGATGGAGAAATATCTAGACCCTAACAGACCATACAAGTGTGATGTGTGTAAAGAATCATTCACACAGAAAAACATATTATTGGTGCATTATAATTCTGTCAGTCATCTACACAAACTGAAGAGAGCCATGCAGGAGCAGCAGCAACAACAGAACAATAACAACAATGGAGTGTCTATTGTCTCACCTCATGCCGCTGCGTCCGCTGCTGCTGCCCTTGCAGCTAGCCTCGGAGTTACACCGCCTTCGACGCCGAAATCGAATGCTGCGTGCGAAGAGGATGACAAGAAGCCTTATAAGTGTAACATCTGTAAAGTTGCATATAGTCAAGGTTCTACACTTGATATTCATATGCGTTCTGTGTTACATCAGACTAGGGCATCTAAGCTACAAGATCTTGCCATTACTGGCCAGATTGATCTCAGCAAACCTCTAATTGAACAACCAGAGCCACAGAAGGTGCAGGACCAACATAAGAAAATGCTACAAGACATACTTGGTACTTCACCAAAACAACAACTTACGTCTCCGTCATCTGGCGGCAGTGGCAGCAGCATCACCTCTCAAGTGCCGTCTCATGCCCCGGGATCGTCCCCCATTATGGGCAGTAATATAGTTCCTCAATCGTCCGCTGCTGCAACAACCCCGATCATGTCTTCAGTTCCTATTAGTATATCTAACTCGCCAACTACAAGTACAACTAACTCGCTGTCGACTCATCATCACAGTAGCTCTTCGTTAACGCAAACGCCTGTGATAGCCTCATCGTCACCGCAACAACAGCACGGAATGCTGTCGTGTCAACGCTGTAGTGCCCTCTTTGTAAACCAGGAACAGTTGACGACGCATCAGCAGCTGTATTGTCTCTTTGGCAGTCCTATGTCACTCTTTACGCCTCTGCCAGCGCCGCCCCCAGCAACGTCAGTCGGATGTTTGTCATCGCAACAGACACACAATTCGCCGCAACCGATTAAGTCACCGCCCCCTATTTCATCCAGTTCGCAAGATGAACACATCTCACGGATGGCTATGTCTCATAAGAAGTCATCGCAAGTGTACAAACACCTCCTAGAAAGTTTCGGCTTCGATCTTGTTATGCAGTTCAACGAGAATCACCAGAGACGACAACGCAAGGAACGAGAAGAAGACGAAACTATGCCCATGCAGGGAAATACTTCACAAATCACAGAAGTACCCGTTGATGTCACGATCAAAGTGGAAGACGACTTGGGTACGCAAGGTACAACGTTACAAGACTTACCTGAGGTGTCCAAATCTATCTGCCAGCATTGTAAGAAGGAGTTTTCGAGTGTATGGGTGTTGAAGGCACACTGTGAGGAAGTACATCGGGACTTGGTACCACCAGAATTCCTTGAACGATATGCTCAACAGTTTAAATCAGAGTATGAAAAAAAGTCTGTCGTGGTCACTGCTGCTACCTCATCTACTTCTATGACTGCGCCAGTCAGTACTTCCTCTAACCATCACAATGCGAGCACCTCAATGATGAGTTGTGTATCAACTACGTCACACGTGGAGGTCAGTGTGCCTGAGAAAGATATAGAGGATAATAAGGAGGCTGTGCAAGCAAAAATTGCTCTGCAACAGCAGCAGCAGCAGCAGCAGCAACAACAACAACAGCAGCAGCAGCAACATCAGCAACAACATCCGCAGCAATTGCAACAGCAGCAACAGCAAACTCAGCCTCAGCAGCAACACCAACATCAACAGTTGCAAACTACTCCTCCAGAAATGATTTCTACTGCACCCAGTACACCAACAGCATCTTCAACACCTGCTTCTAGTACAGACTCTATTCCAGCGACGCTGTCCTCGTCAATCGTAGGGAGTATGGGTGGTGTCCCTACGAGCACGGCGAACTCAGTTCTGTCCATGTCTCTAGCTCAGCAGATGAACGAGATGCAAGCAGCACTGAATGTAATGGCAGCCTCACAACTCCAGCAGCAACTTCAGCAATTCAACCCTATGATGATGATGGGCATGGGGCTACCACTGGGACTCAACATGAACGCGCTGGCCGCCATGAACTTGCAGCCGCCTTTGGTACCTATGATGATGCCTCCACCACCATTTGATCCATTGACGCTGGCTCAAGCGCAGAATCCGCTCTTCTCACCACAGCCTGGCGATCACAGTGGGATGTTGGTTAAACAACAGCAACATCTATTGCAGCAACAACAACAGGCTGTAAGTATTAACGTATAAGTTTGTTTTAAGACTGATATAATAGTGTTTTCATGTTTTTGACTGCCACGTATCCCCTCTTCTTCCCAGCAACCGCTCCAAACTACGCCTTTCATTCCTGTAATATCAAGTTTTGAAAATAGAATACAGTGCATTAGCAAATGAAATCTCAGCGTTGTGTGACTTCAGTCTACTCTAATAACCAAGACAAGTTTCACTAGGTAGCTAGGAGACCGAAGTCATTGTTATAATTCCGTTGTTATAATTTTTAACATTGCTTTTATTGATTCATTTTAAGGCTTCACAGATATCTTGGTTGCATCGGCCTTGTGTGCTTATGCTGTAAAACCTGTATGAAATCCTTCGTTATTATTAACTATGAAGTAGTGTGAAATGACACGGCTTAGGATAGGTGCGAATGATCCAGGCCTTGTATATGGCATTAAATCTGCATCTTTATACAGTGGGAAAAAGTCCAGAAATAATTCCACTCATGATAGCCTACACTCTGAAAGCTTCCCTCTCGCAGAAACGAATCATCAGCTTCAGCTTCCAAGTCCATCGTGGAATTTGTCTTAGCGCCCGTGCAGTTGTAGGCCTAGAAGGTTGTTGGTTCATTTCAAAGTCCAGGACAACTTCACCAGTCCTAACCCGGAAAATTACAGGCGTATGCACATGATGGGCGAACACAATTTTTGTTTGTTAAATAAATGTACAACAGTGTAGCTGTATAGCTCCTAAGAAAATATTGTATGTGTACTGTATTTATGTGTATGGACGTGAGTTCCGTTTAATATCATTTGTGTGATTGTCGTTAGTTAATCAGTTATTCGTCTATAAAAGGTGACACAAGAATGTTCAGATTCTAAGCATAAGTGTGGTGCGGTACTGCTGAGGCTAATAATCAATTGTGGCAGGCTTTCTGAGTGTTGGTGATTATTATTTTAAGAGGACAACTGGACAACCGTCGTCTATTAACTGTAATCAGAGGGGAAAAAAGGAAGGGACCCCACACTTCGAAAAATGAAGGTATCGGCCAAAGAAAGACAATGGCCACGAAGGGCGCGAAAATGAAAGACTCCCTAGCCCTTGGAACTCAATAGCGTTGGGGTCGGAAAAGAACAAGAGTTAACCGAGCAAGGTCGAATAGCATAGATGAAGGTAAAGAACCTGGCGCTAAGAAATGGAAGCAATGGCAGGACTCAGCAAAGTGACCCATGGTCGCCAACCCAAGTTGACAGCCCCCGGGGCCCCTTTTAGTAGCATCTTAAGACAGGCAGGAGATATCGTGGGTGTTATACTACCGCCCCCACCCACAGGGAGAGGCTTTGTGAGTCCGTGCTGTTGGGTTTGATCCTAGTACAGTCTGGTGTTATTTGAAGGTGTTCGCCTCGTGTCGGTAGATTGACAAGCACGAGATGTGAAACACTCATTTAAAACACATCTTCCGATTTCTCAGAGTCTCCGAAAACAGCATTATTATTATTATTATTATTATTATTATTATTATTATTATTATTATTATTATTATTATTATTCTTTGTGACCGATTTTCGTTACTTACGGTGAGAACTGCTTGTGGGTTAACCCCGTTTTAAAGCTGGATGCCTTTTCTCATGCCATCTCTATGACAGGGGATTTGAGGGTATTCACTATTGTTGGTTTCCGTGATGCTTATAAGTGCCTTCTCTGTTAGTGAAGATGAGTATTAAGACGAAGTCAAACACCCAGCTTTCGAGCTAGAGAGAAACCCTGAACCAAAAGCAACTAAACTATCATTCAGATTATTATTATTATTATTATTATTATTATTATTATTATTATTATTATTATTATTATTATTATTATTATTATTATTATTTCAATTCGCTTTACGTCGCACCGACACAGATACATCTTACCGCGACCATGGGATGGGAAAGGTCTACGAGTGTGAAGGAAGCGGCCGTAGCCTTAATTAAGGACAGTGGGGTTCGAACCCACTATCTCCCGAATGCAAGCTTACAGCTGCGTGAACCTAACCGCACGCACATCTCGCTCTGTATTATTATTATTATTATTATTATTATTATTATTATTATTATTTACTGCTGATAAATTAATTTGTAGACTGTGGGTTAGTGCCGATTTCATTTCTGGATAAGTAGTTCAGTTCTACATCTATATATCTTCATTATGGACTTATAATTTTTGTCCTTCAGTCTGCAAGCCTCTGCGAATTTAAAACTTGCTCCCAGAAACCCCTATTTGTAACTAGTTCATTTAGTTCCACAAGTCTTACCTTCAAATCATTAGAAACTATTCCTAACCATCGTCACCTTGGCCTCTCTCTGCTTGTCTTACCGCCCTTGTTCGAGCCCATTGCGAGGACGTACAGATGGCGGAACATTCAGTCAGCCCTATGTAAAGGTGGTTGGATATAAGGATAATGTTCGGGTAGAGGCGGTGACTAACACTGGCGAATTACTGAATCTGGGGATGTACTGAAGGTATTGGGTTGGAATAATGCCATATCTGAATTGCTTGTATGATTACTGTTTCCATGAAGGAGCAGTACCAAATGAATGACGAGTAACAATAGAATCCCCAGTGTACAAGAGAAAGGGCCATAAACAAAAAGTGGATAATTACAGACCAGTGGACTTGACATGTCTTGTTAGTAAGCTCGCGGAAATCATTCTTTCTGATTATATTCCGACATTGCTAACTGCTTTGATACAAGGCAGTTCGAGTTTAGGAAAGCTTATTCCAGCGAGGCTCAACTTGTAGGATTCCAGCAAGATATAGCAGATATTTTAGATTCAAGAGGTCAGATGGGATGTACCGCTATTGACCTATCAAAGGCTTTTGGCAGGGTAGATCACGAGAGAATACTGGAAAAAATGAGGGGTATTGGACTAGAAAAATAGTGGTTGAATAGGTGGTTACATTTCTAGAAAATAGAACTCAAAGAATTAGAGCAGGTGAAGCGTTATTTGATCCTGTAATGATTAACAGGGGTGTCCCAGAGGGCAGTATCATTGAACATTTATTTTTACTTAGATATATGAATGCTGTGAGCAGGGAAATGGAATCACAAATAAGGCTATTTGCAGAAGATGTTATACTGTAAATATGTTACGGGATTGTGAGCGACAACAAGTGTTGTGAGATGGACAGCAGGCAATGGTATGATGGTAAACGGGATGAAAAGTTAGGTTGTAAGTCTCGTCAGGAGGAAAAGTGCTCTCAATTTTAATTACTATCGTGATGGGGGTGAGTATAACTCGTGGGGATCACTGTAAGTACCTAGGTGTTATTATAAGCAATGATCTTCATTAGGGCAGTAAAGGATACAATCCCTTCACATAGTTTTCAGGGTATTTAGGGGTTTTAGTAAGGATGTAAAGGAGAGGGTGTTTGAGGTTGTTTAAGTCCGCAATTAGAGTATGGTCACGGTGTACGGGATCCACACCAAGATTACTTGATACGAAACGGGAGAAGGTTCAAAGATAAGCAGTAGGTACGATTTGTTCTGGAGGTACCCGGTTAAGGAGTAGTGGTATGCAAATATTACAACGTTTGGGCTTAAAAGATTTGGAAGTAAGGAGGCGAGCTGCTTGACTAAGCAGTATGTTCCGAGCGAGAATTGGCGTGGAATAACGTTAGTATAAGAATAAGCCAGAGTTGAGCTTTTAAAAGTTGGATGGAAGATTAAGTTGGAATTCAAGGGGGCAAATTGGGTCAAATATTCATCTATAGGACGAGGAATGAGAGACTGGAATGATTAAGGAAAGTGTTCGATAAATTCCCAAGTTCTTCGGAAATATTTTTGAAAAGTTTAGGTAAGCAGTTAATAGAGAATCTGCCACTTGGACGACAGCCCTAAATGCACATCATTGTTTGTTTGATTGATTGATTGATTGATTGATTGATTGATTGATTGATTGATTGATTGATTGATTGATTCTGATAAGTAACCTATATTCAGCGAGCGAGATGCCCGAGCTGTTAGAGTCGCGTAACCGTGAGCTTGCATTCGGGCGATGGTGTATTCGAATCCCACCGTCGGCAGCCCTGAAGATGGTTTTCCGTGTTTTCCCATTTTCACACCAGGCAAATGTTCGGGCTCTACCTTAATTAAGACCACTGTCGCTACCTTCCCAGTTCTAGACCTTTCCTATCCTTGCGTAGCCGAGAAAACTTCGTTGTGTTATTGCGACGTTAAACCATTAACAACAATAATAACATATCCTTCTGTATTCACCTCATATGATCCCAACCTTTACATCCTTATTCTGATTACTCTCCTGCCATTGTTTCCACCTGTTTCGATCATGTGTTCACTAATGAGAATTAACTGAAATATTAAAAATCATGTGTATAATTGTTTGGGTTAGTAGATTTTCTGTATTATTATTATTATTATTATTATTATTATTATTATTATTATTATTATTATTATGTTATCAATCAGAGGGTTCGTTCAAATCTGCAGAGATGCTTGGATCAAGATTCCAATGTACCGACTGTTTAACATTGCTAATTAGTCCAAGGTTGCAGGTTCGAATCCCTGGAGTCGGTGGACATTGAAGACTGATTAACTTGTGTCAGGATATCTTCTGATTTATTAACGAATTCTGTTCAGAGCAAAACTTCTTTTCTGACATTTCTTAAAAGCATCAGCAAGTAATGCATATTAATCATGGAGCGTGATAACTGAGTAGCGTCGTTAATGGCCTCTCACTGAAAGGGCTGTGTTCGAATCTGGGTCTTTGCATACGGGATCGTTGACATGAGAAATCGTGTCCCTGTGGTTCGCAATCCTCTCAGAACTGGATACCTCGTGGCTATGATCACGTTATCAGCTGTCACGTAGAACTACACGGTTGGGAAGTTCAACATAGTATTGTCATTATTACCATAATGCAAACTTTGTAAAGGAGGCTTAATTGTTTTTTTTAAATTTATTCAGTAGTATTGGTTTTCACACGTGTAACTTTCGAATAATTAAGGGGCAGCCTGGTTGAGTTTGTAAAGGAGTACTCAATTCACCCCGAAGGCGTGAGTTCTGTTCCCCGCCAGGAAGTCGAAAATTTTAAGAAACGAGATATCCACTTCTGGAGTGCACATGGTCCTGAGGTTCACACCAAAAATTAGTACCGTCTTAATTCCTGGGGGCAAAGGTAGCCGGGCGTAGAACTAACTAATCTTCCTCACTTAGTGCATAGGTTACAAATAATGGAGGCCTGTATCTTCCATTGCTCCAAGGGCCTTCATAGCTTCTATGGAGATGGCTTTGCTTTGCTTTATTTAATAAAATGATAGCCTCATTTAATATAATGTAATTTGAAGCGTTACCTCTGTCTTTATCATTGAAAATATATTTACAAATCCAGTGACAATAACGTTTTTAAAATCTTTATATATTCTATTTGACACAAGACTTTATCTTTCAAGAGTAACTTACTTCTTCTCTCTTGTCGGGAAGTACATCCTTGGACTCCCCTGAGTAATAAAATGTTATGCTATGAAGGTAACGGATCCATCCAATAGCTTACAGCTATCGGTGTCCTTATTCAACCTTTATTGTGGTATGATGATTCATGATCTCACTGTAATTATCCAATAATGTTTCCAGGTAACGGCCGCCCAGCAAAAGCGAGCACGGACGAGGATAACAGACGACCAACTGAAGATCCTTCGTGCTCATTTTGACATTAATAACTCCCCATCCGAAGATCAGATCCACGAGATGGCGAGCCAGAGCGGCCTTCCTCCTAAAGTGATCAAGCATTGGTTCAGAAACACATTATTTAAGGAGCGTCAGCGGAATAAGGATTCTCCGTACAACTTCAACAATCCTCCTTCCACGACACTGAATCTCGAGGAATACGAGAAGACGGGTGAAGCGAAGGTAATGCCTCTCAATACTAGTACTGGTAGCAACGAAGAATCCCAAATGTCCTCAAAGGAGAGCAATCCCAGACCTCCGTCAGTAACGCCGTCTGTTGGGTCTTCTACCAGTAAAAGGAAACAATCACAACCTCAGCCATTTCCTCAGCCGCAATCATTTCCTCACCCTTCCGAAATCATAAAAGTTGAGCCCAGAGATGTTAATCCACCCCAAAATGACAATCATGACCATAAATTTAATAACATTTATATGGAATCTCAGCATGTTCAGAAGGATTCAGAAGTTGTTGACGAGAAACCTCATATCCTCCATCCGTCTCAGAGTCCTGTGACATCCTTGGAAGGACCTACAATTCTCAGTGATAATACAAACACTGGTTCTCAAGGAAATGTTCGTTGTTCTTCTCCAGGAAATCTCACTCTTACATCAATAATTTCTTCACAGTTGGGATCCGATTCGATAATCACAAGCCACCCAAACATGACTGCAGGGATGATGGTAACATCAGGCGTACCACATTCAAACAGCAACATGTTGCCACCAAAATTAACACCACCGAATTTTGCATCACCTAATCAAGTTCCTACTTCACCAAATATTCTACCTCTTGTACCATCATCACGAAGTGTGAGTCCGGGACGTTCGTACAGTAACAACTCTTCGGATGGATTCAGTCACGTGGGTTTGACTGGTGCCTCTGGAGCAAACAGCAGTGGAAGTAATTCTTCAGGGGGCTCCTCAGGGAAACGAGCAAATCGTACTCGTTTCACTGACTATCAGATAAAAGTTCTTCAGGAATTTTTTGAGAATAATGCTTATCCTAAGGATGATGATCTTGAGTACCTGTCGAAATTACTGAGTCTGAGTCCACGAGTCATTGTTGTGTGGTTTCAAAATGCACGTCAGAAGGCTAGAAAGGTATATGAAAATCAGCCACCTGTAGAAACACCGCCGGGAGTGGATGAGGGTGGAGCAAACAGATTTCAAAGAACGCCTGGTCTTAATTACCAGTGCAAAAAGTGTTTACTGGTGTTCCAGAGGTATTATGAGTTAATTCGCCATCAAAAGACGCATTGTTTCAAGGAAGAAGATGCCAAGAGATCTGCTCAGGCCCAGGCAGCTGCAGCTCAGATAGCGGCTGTTCTTTCATCAGAGGATTCGAACTCCAGCACCATCGTGGAATCAGGCCAACAACAGCAGCAACAGCAACTGCCACAACAGCAACAAATACCATCTGTGGTTCCAGTCTCTTCCTCACTGTGTAATAACTCTGTCAATCCGGGTACCATTACGCCTACATCAGCATCTGCTTTGTTTCCTCCATCGCCAGTACCTACAACGCCCCGAAATACAGACGACTCGAGCAAGGAAGGTACGTTTCAATGTGATAAATGTAATTTAGTATTTCCTCGATTTGATTTATGGCGAGAACATCAGCTAGTGCATATTATGAACCCAAATTTATTCCCTTCCTATCCACCAGATAGTCCATTTGGAATATTACAACAGCACGCGCAAATCCAGCAGCAGCAACAACAACAACAGCAACAACAGATGGCTGGTTTAGGCGTTGCAGATCTTTCCCTCAACTCATCCAATACATCTCCTCACACGCACCCACTTGCTTCTATGTTGTCCAGCAAACGAAAATTCGACGACTATGACGATTCTATAGATCGTGATTCCGATCAGCCAAAGGACAAGCGACTCAGGACTACAATACTGCCTGAACAACTGGATTATTTATATCAGAAGTACCAGTTGGAGAGCAATCCTTCGAGGAAAATGTTGGAGAACATCGCTAGGGAAGTTGGACTTAAAAAGCGAGTTGTTCAAGTGTGGTTTCAAAATACGCGTGCCCGAGAACGGAAAGGTCAATTTCGTGCTCATGCACAGGTTATTAACAAGCGTTGCCCATTTTGTCCAGCACTGTTCAAAGTGAAATCAGCTCTTGAATCTCACCTTGTTACAAAGCACTCTGATCAGTGTACTCGAGGAGAGATAAACATCGATGCACTTCCTGATGAAGAAGTCAGTATGGATTCGTCTCCATCATTCAACTCTTCCCAAATGGGTGATGGAGGGAAACTTCCTAGTAATTTCGGTTCTACTACACCAACACCTAACATGATGCCTCCGCTTTTTCCTCCATTTCATGCTGAAATGGAAAACTCACTGAAGAAGTATTATGAGGAATCAATGAAAAGGTATATAAGTGAGCTGCAAGCTCATCATGTGGCTCAAAATGGTGCAATTGGTAAAGATGGATTGCAGATTCCCACTGATCTCAGCATGAAAATTAAGCAAGAACCAGTTACATCAGGAGGTGAAGTAGGAGCCGGTGTTGATGGCCCATTAGATCTTAGTAAACCAGTGGATTTAAGTCGACCTATGAAGATCTCGATGGATCATGAATCTCGTATTATGGTAACTGAACCAGGACCGTTAACAGATTTAAGTGAACGTAGTATATGTTTTGAAGATGACAGCTTATCGGAAACTACTGAGAACATGGATGGAGAAGAGAGTAATCCTACCTCCCCTGCGTCAAGCACTCAGAGTGGTCACCAACGACATCTTGCTTCTGGTGCGGGAAAGAGATTCAGAACTCAGATGAGTAGTCTCCAAGTTAAGGTGATGAAATCACTGTTTTCTGATTACAAGACTCCAACCATGGCTGAATGTGAAATGCTTGGACGTGAAATAGGACTTCCTAAGCGTGTTGTACAGGTTTGGTTTCAAAATGCTCGCGCTAAGGAAAAGAAGAACAAGCTAGCGTTACAAAAAGCTCTAGGGGGGCAGGAACCATCAACGACTACCTCGGATCAAGCCAGGCCACCTGAAGAGTGTAAATTGTGCCAGTTTAAGTATTCACATAAGTATTCTATTCAAGACCACATATTCACCAAAAAGCACATAGACTGTGTGAAATTACACATTGAGAGTGGGAAGTGTGATCTCTCTGGAAATAATAGTGATGGTGGCAGTGGAGCTGGTGAATTCACTGTACCGCAGATCCCGGGCTCGTCTGCTGTCAATGCAGATTCAACTACCATCACCACAACTGTTCCTTCCCAACAGTCACCGCAGTCTGCTACGGCACCGTTCAACAATAACAACAATGGTTCGAGCCAACAGCAGCAGCAACTAGCTCAGCTGCAGATGCTGCAAATGGCTGCGGCCTCTGGGTTGTCGCTACCTAACTCACTATCGGCGCAAGCGATGGCGGCGGCGGCTGCAGCGGCGGCAGCGGCAGCGTCCTCCAAGACCGACTGCGCCAAGGAGCAACAACAACAGCAACAACACAGCGGAGGAGGAACGAAATCTCCAGCGCCCGGAGGTCTTCCCGGTCCCGAGGATATGGCTCTACTACACCAGCTCTACGGATTAGGACTGGCGGGCTTTCCTGGTGGCATGCAGGGCAACCTCTTCCTCCATCCAGCGATGTTCTCCGCTGCTGGTGAGTACTTCCGTTAGTTATCCTTTCCAGCCATGCTTCCACCATCTCTTTGAAATAAGTGCTTGTGTAGAAAGTTTGTAATATTCTTTGTATTTTCTTTCTTATTTGAAACAGGAGAAATTGTCAGCTATTAAAAATGGAGGGGTGGAATTATGTAGGGCCTCAGAATCACATATTAGACATCAAAAGTTCTTAAGTGGAATGTTCGAGTAATTTCATGAGACAAGTGGTACCGGAAGTAAGAGAAGATTATCCGCGTATCACTCTAGGATGGTAGTGGCAGCATGTAACACATTAGTCGGTGAGATGAAATATATGAATGTTACCTTAAAATGCTTGTAGAGGAGAGGTGTGTTCATCGCCAATGCTAGAATCCGACCATCCTTTCACCCAAACACAGAGAAATTTTGTGCCATAACCAGTAACTCTCCGCTGAATGCTCGCTACCATTGGATGCATTGTATGAAGCATTGCGTCACTCCCAGAATTCAACGCAGTTTAGACAACAGCCAACTTCGCCTCGCTGATCAGTCCTAACAAATCAGTTCTAACCTCAAATGCATCGCAATGTGGGCCAATGGCTCTTGCTTCTAGAGGCTGTCTGCTAAACACCCTTGACGAGTTAGACCAATGGTCGTTTGTCAGTAGTCAGGACATGCGCAAACCAATAAGAAAAAGATGTACAATACGTTTCCTTCAATAGTTGGTAGCACCTAACGACGCTTCTGTTGGCACACTCTTCAACTAACAACAAAGGAAAAACACACTGCGCCCACTCTCGTCAAGTAGCAAAAAAGGAGCATCACCTGCGCCGAGCCTTCACCTCTGCTCTCTGCCGCTCCCATCTTACAATTGTACCAGCTATACCATGTGTCAGGCGTAGTTTATGTGGCTTAGTTTTTTGAATTTAAGAATGATTTCACAATAAAAGATTGATTGATTGATTGATTGATTGATTGATTGATTGATTGATTGATTGATTGATTGATTGATTGATTGATTGATTGATTGATTTAACCTGGCAAGATAAAGGCCAGGCATCCTTTTACTTACATTTAACTAGTTTGATGCGCTATTTACAAAATGGTTCTCGACTGTATATGTACATACCTACTACATTAACATTTCATATTGACTGAAATTAATAAAAGAACACTTAATAGACTATAAGTAGACATTAAATATGTGTCATACCGACTAAACAATTATAAATTTTAATACTAATAATATAAAATAAGTAATTATCAAGTAATTAATAACTAAATTAAACTAAAATGATAGAAAAATAAAATTACTTAACTGTGAATTTAACAGTAGTTATAAAAATATACATACATGAGTGTAAAATAGAAATGATGATAATTAATTAGCTATATAAAATAATTAGGTAATAACTACATTGTTTATATCTGATTAAACCACAAGTATAACAAAAAGAAGCACACCTATTTTTATGATGATTATACATTAATTTAACAAGAGTCAGCGAGTTACACTCAGAGAATATAAAAGATAAATACTTGTATTAGTTCGATCACCATTTAGATATTAATTTACACAAGAACCCCCAAACACCTGCTTTGATGCATTTCCACTTTTTATAGCCCTGGTATTCTCAGGAATTTTGTTCCATTTACAAAATGCGAGAACTGTGAAGGAATTGGTAAATGTAGTAGTTCCGTAGGTCGGCAGTATAGAAGGATAGTGTTACGTGCTCGGCTATTTCTGTCGTGGTGTGAGGACAGATAATTGAAGGAATTTCTTAGAACAAGTGGCAGCAGTTCACGTACCACATGGCGACACTGAATGGTTTAAAATTAAAAAGGGTGTCTGTTAATGGTGCATTCTCTCATCATTCCTTTTCAATCTGTATGCAGAAATAATTATGCGGACGTTACATTACGTTGCTCTACATTGGTGTGAAGATTGGAAAAAGAACTATAAACAATTTGAGTGATGATACAACCCTGCTGGCAGGAACAGAAGATCTAAAGCTTTTAATTTCCCGCCTCAATGATGAAAGTGAAAATATGGGCCTGTATCTCAATATTAGAAAGACCAAAGTTATGTCTACGGACGAGTGTGGTGCAGTTTGTCTACAGCTAAATGGGGAGGAGATAGAGAGTGTGGGGTATTTCTTCTTCTTAGGAGCCAAAATCAGTCAAAGTGGAGATTGCGGTCCTGATATCAAAAGACGGATTTCGCATGGACGAATCGATATAATGACTGTTCCCGATCTGGAAGAGCAGAGATATCAGTTTGGTTACCAAGTACAGATTATTCAATGCGATTATATTCCCACTGTTCATGTATGGATGTGAGAGCTGGATGCTGAAACAGGCAGCCAAAAGGAAGATCGACGCTTTAGAGCTCTGATGTTGGCGAACCAATCTTACGAATACCATGGACTGCAAAAATAAGGCATTTTTAGAGCGCATCAAGCCCCGTATATCATTGGTTGGTAAGATTATGAAGCTGAGACTAGTTTACTTTCGCGACGTTATGCGATCAGATGCGTTGGAAAAAGCAATCTTGCTAGAAATGACCAGTGGTACAAAAAGACCAGGTAGCCAGAGGACTCGTTGGTTAAACACCATTAAAACACACACAACTATCATCCTGGAACAATTAAAAGAGGCAGTGTGGAACAGGACAACTTGGAGAGCGCTAATTCATAGAATCACCGGTGTTCGGATTCGACTGATCGGATGGCATAATCATCTTTTTAGTGGGTTGTGAAGAATTATTTTTTTATGAAGGATACTAACTACGTCGCACGCTTAGACGTGACCAAGACAAGCGTGTAAATGATAGCGATACAGGGTCGAAGTACCTTAGATTGCATATGTACATTGTACAGTGTCGTCGTTATAGTCGATTTTGTTAGGATCACACCTACGTCGCTGTACACATCGCAGTAATCGAAATGAGGCAAACCAAGTGCCTCGACCATGGTTCCTTTTAGTTCCTCTGGGAAAATGTATTTTTATCGGTTTAGAGAGCAAAGAGAAGAAAAAATGTGTATACTTCTCGAGATATCGTTACTTTCGTAAGTCTTCTGGTGGTTTCTTATGATGGGTGTTTTCTTTATATTGAATTAAATCGATATTGTGGCTAATCTTAAAACGAAGGAAAATACAAGTGTATTTGGTACTCAAAATATATATATTCATCACTTTCGTTAATTTGATAAGTTACAGTTGGTATTGTCCACAAATCCTGGAATAAGGGAATGTTAGGAGATACATGTAAATTAGCACCTAAAGTTATTCATCTGGATGTTTTTAATTAATATTTTAAGTTGGCCGGCATTTTAGCAGTGGCTAATATGGGATGAAACAGAACTGTTGATCTGGTTCTGTTGGTCTGGTGGAAGCATGGTTAACATTTTTTTCCTGACATGTTATTTAAATAGTGAATCTTTTCTGTGCACGATTAAGAATACTTTTGATTACTCTTCACCAATTATTTCCTTTTACTTTTATCGTGTGAGCTTCTTTTCACAGTACTGTTGTGTTGATGTATGACTTAGGCGTTGGAATACAACATCCCCTGTGTGAATAGACCTCTTCTGTAGTACATACTACATACGGGTGATAGCTTTCTATCCCTAGGCTCTATTGTGTAAAATATACTCATGTATGTATGTATGTATGTATGTTTGTATGTATGTGCCTCTTTCTATTTGTTGTTCATAACTTTTGATTCAGATATCTCAAATTTCATTAGAATATAACTTACTTCTGAAACATCAAAATCCCTGTTAGATCTGCCGAGTAGCAACCGAATTGTATTCATTCCTAACTTCATCGCAAGTAAATTTCTCATTGATTTACATGTGTATTTATATCCATCTCGTTGGTTACCAGAGTTATTATTGGAGATATATCAGCTACCTTTCTGAAATCTTCAGCAAAATTATGTTATTAAAATATATTTTTTACTGAACCCGCATTTGATTTGTGTAGTGCTGTTCGGATTCTGTCTTACTTGAATGAAAGATAAAACGTTCTAGTGAATTACATGCTACGATTACTACATCACCTAAAGTATGGAATTTCTGAAATCAAGTTACCGTCGACTGTCAAACGTTCTATCGTGAACTTATGGCTATTTCTGTTTATTTTATCGTTAATGTTTACCATTATGATGATATGAACCCTGAAACAGAATATAGAAAATGTTAATAAGGAATATGAACACGAGGTTAATGTACATTTATTCCTTAGTTTCTTTATTTGTGTCGACAAGTTCAAAAGTAATAGAACGGAATTCGGAATTCTGAAGTAATCTCTGGACAGTAAATCGTATTCCTAATCATTTTTTCATTTTAATTTCTAAGTAATAGTTCATTTTACTTACTCTTCGACATAAGCCTATTTACTCTAAAACTCAAAGGTACATTATGTTCTTTATTTGTATTTACCCTCTCTCTCTCTGAACTAGTCTTGATGTTATTGTATACACTCACCCAACTGTGTTCATTGAAACGATTAAAAATACAAGGCCATACTAAACTATTTTGAAGATGAGAACAAAGAATCGTAAGCAGTTCCTTACGGCGTAGCCTGCTTTAAACCTGCAAAAGCTTAACATAACTTAACCCAACCTCTGAAGCTGTTTGAAATTGTTACTTATCAGTCGAGGTTGATGAAGTCATATTTCTGCATATTATGATGCTGCAAGAAATAATACAAACTTCTTATCTTTGAGGTAATGCTATTAACCTGGCTTATAAATATCTGCTAATCAGTAAAGTACCATACATCTCATGTTATCAATTTATAATCATAAATATTCCGCAATACTTGTTCAACATATGCATTTTACCCATGTCTCATTTTTCTTCTGTAGCTGAGTGAGTTATCTAGTTCCTTACTTATGCTAGAGTTAGACGCAATATTTTGTTAATTTGTTAAACTACGCGTGCTGTATAGAAATTGTTACGTGTCTTTGATTTAACAATTCTTGAGCATCATCTTCAGAGTACCTTCCTTTTATTAAGAACCATCTTGTTAACAATCTCATAATTTTAAAGAAATTATTCGATACGATACAGTACAATACAATGATTCAGTTACTCCCAGAAAAGGTATTGAATTATCATTTTAGTAATGAAAGCTAATCTCGGTTTTTATATAAACATATTTTTCTTTGTGTATTTTAGCATACATGATGATTGGTCCATTCAATTGTCTTTTAATAACATCGCTTTAGTCTAGATTCTCTCTTCAATACACTCCTCTATTTTAACATGATCATGTTCACGCAATAAATCACTTTATTATGATTCAATTTACAAATCCTTTCTTAACTTGTGTCGATCCGTGCGAATAGAATAGGTCTGGAATTTTGTTTAAGAAGAAACAACTTTTAAACGTTTCGGAATCTTTGAAGCGTTGTTCGGTCTTTAGGGTCGCTTGTTTCTCATATTCTAAAAGAAGGCCAAAAGACGTTGTTTTCTTCTCCCGGAGGGGGCCATGGAAGAGAAGACAGCGGTGTGGTTGAGGCACTAGTCCACTATTGTTACCCTTTTAGTGCATCAAAAGTCTTCAACAGATTTGTATCCATTAGGAAAGCTGGGCGAAAACGCCGGGACATCACTTTGTAGGATCCCGCCCTATTGGCTACGGATTCCATGTATCTTTAGTTACCGATAGAATAGTGGAGATAAAAAGTGTTAAACTGTTGTAAAGTAGATGTCCGTGTATGTAAAAAGTGGGCTTGATCTAATTCGCGTGACACGTTACGGGATGATTAAGATGGCGCTGAAAGGTGCACCGCGGCATGTATCCTCCCGGCGGGATGGTATTGTTTCTGTAAATACTTTGTAATCGCTATACAGTGTGGTCCTCTCCTTTGAAGACAACCCTCAATCCTTTCCTCTTTTTTAAAACCTCCTTTTCTCTGCGAGCATGGGAGGGGAAAAAAGCGGCGTACTGTTGTCAATGATTTCTCCTAACATATTCATGATACAATACCTGACTTTTTTATATACGCACATTCTTCACGCCCTCACTGGACCAGTATTCAAAACGTTACCTCTCCTTCTCCTATCGCACAATTGAAAGTAACTCTATTAACTTGGTTTCGGCGACCCTTTAACACTGCTTCTGTGTGCGTGCTTTCTTTATTTGGATCCACCTCTGATCCTCTAGGTCCCTTATTCATGTCAGTCAAATCTTATACCCCTTCATACACATCTCTCGCTGGGAAGTTTTTTGTATTTCTCATGAAACTGGCCCATTAATGGTGAGAGATGAATCTATGTTATACACATCAGTGGTACTCTGAGTTAACTCAACTATCTGAAATACTTCCGACACGTACCGACGCAAAAATTCAATACAGGAATGCGATTTTCATTTAAATGCAAACAGTTTTTGGTGTTTTCAGTCAGAATGGCATGTTGTTAGCATGATTTCTTACCGAGCGAGTTGACCGTGCGGCTAGAGGCACCAAGCTCTGAGCTAGCATTCTGGAGATAGTGGGTTCTAGCCCCACTGTCGGCAGACTTGAAGGTGGTTTTCCGTTATCTCCCATTTTCATACCAGGCAGATGCTGGGGCTGTACCTTAATTGACGCCATCTCCACTTCCTTCCCACTCCTACCCCTTTCCTATCACATCGTCGCCATAAGACCTATCTGTGTCGGTGCGATTTAAACAGACTCAAGAAAGAAATTTCTGATAAGGTATTTCTTTCTTGAGTCTGTTTAAATAATTCCAGAGTCAAGGAGAAAGGTCTATATCATTATTAACAAATATATCGCAATCGGAAGTTATTCCCATACAGCAGTATGTTGACGAATTAGAATGAAAACAGAAATTACACGACAACAACAACAAAAATATAACAAGCAATTACATAGACACTAAACATTGCAAGAAATTATATCGAAACAATGAATTTCACGATAACAAAAGCTAAAAAGCATGCACATTAAGACAAGAAACAGAACTTTTTTTTTGCCATTTTACTTAACGTCGCACCGACACAGATATGTCTTATGGCGACGATGGGATAGGAAAGGTCTAGGAAGTGGAAGGAAGCGGCCCTGGCCTTAATTAAGGTACAGCTCCGGCATTTGCCTGGTGTGAAAATGGGGAAGCACGGAAAACCATCTTCAGGGCTGCCGTCAGTGGGGCTCGAACCCACTATCTCCCGATTACTGGATACTGGCCGCACTTAAGCGACTGCAGCTATCGAGCTCGGTAGAAACAGAACTAACCTGAGAGTTAAAAGTAACATTCGAGTAGGGTAACATAAGAACTAAAAGCAATCGCAAAGATATGATATGGAATTGAAGAACATGAAATTTGCAGAAAATGAATTATCCCCTTACATGCAGCATAACAATTAGAACGCAGATACTAAGAAATTCGCCCAAATGTTGCAAAATATTACAAGGCAATCACATAAATTCACACTCAAAATATTTCCTTGCCTTTACACTACAACGTTTAGTAGATTCAACGCTACTGTGACTAACTACTTGTTTAACTTAAATATTTGCACTACGATTTACAGAAGATTATAATACAATTGAAATAGATCATGATCACAAAGAACTTTACGCACAATTTACAGGATAGTGGAATTTATTCGTGAAGTTTCTTACATTTTTGGGAGCAGGTTCTATAATATCTGTATGGGTGGGTTTACGGTAAACCGAATGACCTGAACTTCCATCAGATTTCATAGAAACCGAAACGTCCAAAAACGGCAAACATCCTTCACGTTCGGTGAAAATCCACAGCCTGTTTCCAGTCATTCGACGGGGTCGGGAATGGAATGAATGAAGCCCCCATCCAATGGGGAGGACAGGAATTGTGCCGGCTACCGAAGGCTGTCGCACTCCTCTGGGGCAATGATTAATGAATGACATATGGAATGAAATGATATTGGAGAGTGTTTCTGGAATGATATATGACAGGGAAAACCTGAATACTCGGAGAAAAACTTTCCCCGCCTCCGCTTTGTCCACCACAAATCTCACATGGAGTGACTGCGATTTGAACCACGGAACCCAGCGGTGAGAGGCCGGCGTGCTGCCGCCTGAGCCACGGAGGCTCTCTTCACGTTCGTTCTATGTAGTAAATTTAATGTTTTGATGTATGCTATTCAAGTGATCCAGATATCCTCGTGGGTCCTCTCTTCATCATCCCTGTCAAAAGCGTGCTGCACTTCACTTATCAGCCGATCAAGGGAGGTTTGTGAGGAGGATAAGTTTAACGACGAACTTGTGTTCCTAACCAGAACATTCCTAAACGGTGGTTATTCAATCAAACGGTTTGAGTTGTTACATCCTAAGTTGAAAGGCTAGATTGTCACGCGATTTTCCTCTTGTGAGTTTGGCCTTCGTGCCATATGTACAGTCTGCCTCGGATAGGATTAGCAATATTCTCAGAAGGCACGATGTCAACCTATTTAAACCTGATATCTTGCGATCTTTCAAAGATCCTTTTAGTTTAAACTGTGCTGGAATAATTAAGATTCCTTGTTCCTGTGGGTCTGTTTATGTTGGTCGAACATGTAGGCAGGTAACAAGGAACATCGCAGCACTTACGTCCTTACCAGCCAGCGAAGTCTGCTGTGGCAGAGCATGCCATACAGAATGACTTTTGATGAAACATGTGGTATTTGTAAGGAGAAACATTGCACACCAGGAATCATTCGTGAGGCGATAAAAATTGGTTAACCACCCCAGTAATTTTAACAAAGGGAATGGCTATGTACGAAGTAAATCATGGCTGCACTCCATGGTTAAAGCTCCCAACATCTTTCTCCTTGACTCTGGGGGGCTCAGAATGAAGTATTCTTCTAACAGTGTCTTTCTATCTTGACTGTGTTTTCTATGGAGTGGCAATTGCCAGTGGTAGGTTCTTTGTTATTGCTCTGAAAATGATCTTGTTTGCAAGATTGAAATGCATCAGTTTGTAATATTATAACATGACCAAATGCTCAAGGCAATGTTTGGGATATAGTGTCTTATATTTATTTGATTACTGTCTGTATGAAGGAGCTATATCAAATGAATGGAGAGGTGCAATAGTAGCCCCAGTGTACAAGGTAAAGGGTGATAAACATGAAATGGATAGTTACAGGCCAGTCAGCTTCACATGTCTTCTTTGTAAGCTCTGGGAAAGCATTCATTCTGAGTAATTACTAACTGCTTTGATAGAAGTCAGTTCAGGTTTAGCAGAAGTTATTTTAGTGAGGCTCAACTTGTAGGGTTCCAGCAAAATATAGCAGATATATTAGACTCTTGAGGTCAAATGGTCTGTATCTCTATTGACCTATCCGAGGCTTTTGGTAGGGTAGGTCCTGGGAGACTACTGACGAAAATTAGGGCTATTAGACTAGACAAAAGAGTGGTTGAATAGGTGGCTACATTTATAGAAAATAGAACTCAGAGAATTAGAGTAGGTGAAGAAGCGTTATCTGATCCTGTAATGAGGGGTTCCCACATGGTAGTGGTCCTTACATATATGAATAATATGAGTAAATAACTGGACTCACAGATGAGGCAGTTTGCGGATGATGTTATACTGTTTAGAGTAGTAAATAAGTTACGCGACTGTGACCGACTATAAAAAGATTTCGACAATGTTGTGAGATGGACATCAGACAATGGTATGATGGTAAGCGGGATAAAAATTCAGATTGCAAGTTTCATAAAGGGGAAAAGTCCTCTCTGTTTTAATTACTTTGATGGGATGCGTGTAACTCATGGGGATCACTGTAAGTAGGCCGATTTAGGTGTTAGTATAAATAATAATCTTCATTGGGTTAATCACATTAACGAGGTTGTAAATAAAGAATACAGATCTCTGCACATGGTTTTGAAGGTTTTTAAGGATGCAAAGGAGAGAGTGATTTATGTTTCTTGTAAAACCCCAATTAGATTATGGTTCCAGTCTATGGGACCAACACCAGGATTACTTGATAAGAGAGCAGGAAAAGTTCTAAAGGAAAGCAGCGCGATTTGTTCTGGTGATATCCGGTTAAAGAGTAGTGTTATGCCAGTATTGCAAAGTTTTGGCTTGGAAGACTTGGGAGAAAGGGGACGGGCTGCTCGACTAAGCAGCATGTTCCAAGCTGGAACGACATTAATAGGCCTAGACGAATAAGCTTGAGTGATGCTTTTAAAAGTAGGAATGATCATAATATGAACATAAAGTTGAAATTCAAGAGAAAATTGAGGAAATATTCATTTATAGGACGATGAATAAGGGATTGGAAATGTTTGATAGATTTCCAAATTCTTTGAAAACATAAGAAAAGGCTAGGTAAGCAATAGATAGGGAATCTGTCACCTGGGCGACAACCCTAAATGCAGATCATTATTGATTGATTGATTGATTGATTGATTGATTGATTGATTGATTGATTGATTGATTGATTAAGTATTGTAATGTGTACATTTGAAAATGCTTAGTCAGTTATGTAATTGCTCTATACGTGATAATACATTAAATCAAGCACATCTCACTTGCTTTGTGGAGTAGTGCATATGAAAATGTCCCTGGTAATTTTAACAGCATGTCCTGTAGTAATATGAGTCACTGTTATATCCATAGAGATTCATATAGTTCAAAATTTCCTTGTCAGGAATTGTTGCCGGGACATCGCTGAACTCATCGCTTTGACCAGAATGTGAGAGTTCCATCGCTTGCCTGCGTGGAGAGAACTGGTCATCCTTTCATTCTTTTTAATTTCCATTGTTAACGACGCTTTAACACAGGTTAGGATTTGGAAGGTAACACCGTGGCCTTCGTTAGCATTTGCCAGGTGTGAAAATAGAAAGCCACGGAAAATCATGTTGTGTAGCCGACGATGGTGTTCGAACCCAACATATTTTAATGGCAAATTTACAGTTATAAAATACTTACCACGTGGCCAGCTCTTTCGGTTCCTTTGTACTAATTCCATAAAAAAATGTGTGCATTTCGTATTGAAAATACTGCTATAGATATTTTCCAGTGAATGAGATCTGATGTTACTTATTGCTTATAATTGAATGTGGACCATAACCACAAGAGAATGGCCCTCTGTTAAAAGCTTGCGCGTTTTAACTCTCCTAGCTTAGAAACTTGTACATGTTTCCATGTCTGATTGAGAGCGGAAAAGTCGAGCATTCTCATACGACCAGATGATGGTAAAATGTCTTTGCATCCTGAGCTTTATTCCTAAAATCCTTTTAAAAGATTTATTGGTATGTGTATTTCAGTGGGCTTGGCAGATTGATATACAGTATTAAGTTCTGGCTCGGTGAGGATCAGGTGTATTACGTGTCAGACATGAGCGCGGGTGTTGAGTGACGTCATAACAAACGTGTGAGAATTTTCCCACTTATATTCGATCATGAATTCTGGGTTGAATTAATAGAAAATATAATTTGAGTCTCTTGAGGACCCAGATAATGAAATGATATAGGATGTTATTTTGTGTGGTGAAATATTAATTAATTAATTAATTAATTAATTAATTTATTTATTTAGCTTAGCTTAGCTTAGCTTAGCTTAGCTAACATTGAACATCACATAACTGCAGTTTGGAGCGATTAAATTCTTGTCTTTTGCTTATTTTTAATAGAAAATCTTAGTGTACCGTCTGTTCATAAAGTGAACAAAATGAATTAAGGTTTTTGGAAATAATCGTTAGTAAAACGTTTTCTTATGATAATTCCACTCTGACAAATTATTGTGCAGGTACGTGCCTATTTTATGCATTGTGGGGATGATTTTGAGAAAGGAATTCTTTTCTACTTAGTAGTTTACGTCGGAAACTTAATGACTGCGTGGGGACGTAACTGCTTGATCATAGAGCAATTACATGATCTTTTATGGCCAATCACTGACTAATTTCTAAAATGAAATGTGTCGTACTACTGCTGGATTTAGTTCGTTTTGCATAATGCTGCCTTATTAAAGTTGTACTTACTTCCGGTATGTGGATATAATTTATCGGCGTTGTTTTAAGGAAGGTCATTAATTACGCTATTGATAACCAACGGGAGTTGGTCATTGTTCTGCAACATTTGATACTTCACTTCTCCTCAATAAGGTTTAACATCTGTATGACGGCTGCTTGCACTTAGTGATAAATATCATTTTATTCTGTAGTTAATATGATACCTTTGTGTTGTTTATTTTCCGAACTTCTTTCAGTGTATTATAACGGATCGTAAATTTGATTTCCATTTGTGCTCCCTACAAACAGATATGCTAAAACTCAGTATTTACCAATGGAGATGTCTGTGCTTGTCTTCATTAGCTTTTCTCGATAGCAAGGAAAACGAAAGATTTTTGATTATAGAAAGAGGAATTACCAAAGTTAATGAATGTTTTGACTTTTAAGTTCTTGGACAACTGATAGCTCTGAAAACGTGTAATGTTTAATTACAAGTGTTAGTTTTAATAATCCAGATTCAGATAGGTAAAGAGCTGAGCAGCCACCATATTTATTTTCATACATTTAAAAATAAACCAATATGGAGTAAAGTCGTATGCTGGAAACAAGTGGACGAAGAAACTTACGTCTACTATGTTGTCATGAAGAACTCTAAATGTACAGAAGTGTGTAAGTCAGGTAGAGCGCTTTCTAGTTTAGCAAATATAGAGGATTTTAAGGCACGTACCACATTCTTGTTAATCAAGTAAATACTCGACGGAAGCCAATTAGGTGGCAAAACTTAGGTGAGGATATCCGTTAAATTGGAAATTAATTGCCAGGATATTTATCTTTGTTCATTCAAACAATTTGTAAAAGAAGACATATCAGTTGCAACATTTAATACGACGAAGGATTTTGAAGTTTAATTCGTAGAACGTCTGGACTTGTAAGTACCTCGCAAAATCTGGTGACCCACAGTTCAATGTTCTTGCAACATTCACCATTTTTAGTTATTAAATATTATGGTTTGGACCGCGACATATTGAAGCAATATCCATGATTCTGATTATGGAATCATTTCGATATAGTGGATTCCGGTTCACATTCACACAAATCGTTAGTTACATGATGAACTGAAAACTAATTAGTACTTCCGAGAATTCTCCTCAACTTTCCTTTACAGGTAGTGTTGTATTAGTTGATCTTTGAGTATTTTGAAAAAGTTTTTGGATTTTAAACGTCTAATTCAATTTATTTTCTTTATTTACTTCTAACCTTGCACGATATATTGTCCTATCCATTTGCTCAAATTGACGAGAGAATTTTTATGGGATTCAAACCTGTCTGCTAGACTGTAGTGGTAACAGTTCTTGTACTGTTCATCAACTTTGTATGGCTATTACTGTTTCTTCTTACTGAAGTATTCATTGCGATGACATTTTCAGCTCTGTTCAGCATATCCATATTTTGATTCTTAGGGTAAATCCTTGTCTTTAAATTGATCATTTTGTTTTTTTACACCTGAAAATTTCACTTCTGACCGGTATCCACTGTACTGTACAGTATTTTCACGGGAAAGTCTTTTCTTACATTAAGCACCATCTGACTAACCGAGTATTCTATGTCTTGTTTTGCGGTAGAACTGGAAATTTTCACCTTTTGAAAATCAGAGATTCAAATATGGTCCTCCTGAGTGCGTTTATTTCAAACGGATTTTGACACTGCTGCAAGAAAACAATACAATAATGCCTTATTATACTCCAGGCATCTATCCTGACTTCTCTTCTCTTTACTGCACAGAAATAGCAGAAGCACAAATGATCAAACGATATTCAGTCAAATTATTAGGAAGGCTTATTAAGCGACATTCGCCTCTACGCTAGTAGATGGCATTTCCCATCACTGAAATGAATAAACAACGTCAAGGAGTTTATTATCTCGTTCTCCTGGAAGTCTGCCTTTATCGTGAACTTGTTCAGATAATGGATACTATTTTATTCATTTCCGGCAAACTCCGAAGATGATTTCTGAATCCTTTTAACTTGTCCCAAATGCTGTTGAAGGCTTTTTAAAAAGCTATACATCTTTGTCATACGAGTACAATCGTGTGAAGTCAGTGTTACGTACACTAGGTTACGTATGCTAATATAGCCTACGGGGATACCCTAACAGGATGACTTCTTCATGGGCACGCGTCCATTTCAAATACCTCCTTTTTAACAAGCCTTCCTCTTGTGTGTATGTTCTCACAATATTACTTTGATAAAAGGTAGTACTACTTATGCAAAGATGAGAAGTTCCAGAACACTTGCCGAGATCATCTTTCATGAAAGGTTGTCCCTTACCTTGCCTTTAAATACTGGGCACGCGCTAAGTAAATGTGTGACTGTGTATGCAAATAATCATTCTTTGGGATGGCTGCCTCTTTTCCTGTCTTCTCACTCTGCTGTCCTTCTGAGATCTTTCTCCCTCTTCTTCTCTATGTTATGCGAAATCATGTTTTAAAGGCTGACGGTATGTATTTGTTGTTGTGCATATCAATGTATTTTAATTCATAGAGGTAGTGGTTGGATGTTGTGACATAGATATGCATAGTTTTGTAACCGGGCATGCGTTCTACTTCCTATTTGGTGGGTGAAGGGGTTGTGTGAAGGTGGGGGAGATGATGACGTAGGCACGTGTGGGCCATTTACTCTTAGCATGCATGAATAAACACCTACCTTTTCTATTGCTCAAAATCCTCTTCCAGGAGTGAATATTTAACCCTTGTTATACATATTTATATTGCATAAATATAATAGAACATCATCTTGATATTTGAAAACTGCCCAGGCTTTATGCAAAATGAACACATTTCATTTCAGAAAAGTCAGTGTAGGCCTCTATGGACCCTACTTTCAAATCTGGGGGAACTGAAAGGCATCGCACGCTCTCATCGGAAGGAGAATAAAGACGCCTGAAAAAAGGAGCGAATAAAGAATGAAGACAATATAAAACGTGTGACGTCATGTACTCGTTTCAGTGCTAGTAAGACAAATAATTATCTATCTCTCTCTCCTCTATTTTCATGTAAGATATTAAACACAAATATATAGTTATATCTATTTTTCAATAACGTTTATATATATATAAATATCAAAGAACTATTCTGTGGCTGTAATAAAGAAACGATGTTTTATAGTTGTAATTGATATCGCGAGCTTGTAAACATGTAGAAAAAATATTAGCATTAGCATGTATTATATTTGAGTTTTAGATTACTATATTACTTGTTCTTGAGACTCAGATACCTCGCAAATGCCAACTTCTGAAACTGTTTTCTTTTAAGTTGCATGCAATGTATAATTTTGTTAACAGCAAGGTACACAGTTTGTATTTTCATTGAATTATTGAGTCCTCTTCTGTATTATTTTCTTTCTTATAATTTCATTGCTTGAAAATAAATGTTCACATATTTATTGAAATTATTTGTTTTTGTGTTTAAATAGTTCTTATTGTTTATTATGATTTTATTCAATAAAATATTTACTTTTTTCATATTTCATTTTTTAAATATTGATTTATTTTTTTCAAGTTGTATCCTTTATCCTGCATGATGATCCATGTTTAGTTAACCCTCCGTTATTTTCAAATACATTTTTGTAGTGTAGCGTAAATCCACCTATTAAAAAGTAGAATGAGGCGGATCTTTACAACATTTAAAACAATATCGTTTTAGAATATACTCTATTCTTGATCACTTATTACTGTCAACTCTTTCGCGATAAACAGAATAAAGCCCTGATTTACCTGATACTGATTTACAAAAAACTAAACCCCATGGTTCGAGAGCCTCGAAGGGCCACTGGTCACCCCGAAGGCCTGTAGATTATGAAGTGTCGTGTGGCCAGCACGGCGAATCCTCTCGGCCGTTTTTCTTGGCTCTCAAGACCGGTGCAGCCATCTCACCGCCAGATAGCTCTTCAATTGTAATCACGTAGTTTGAGTGGACCTCGAACCAGACCTCAAATACAGGTAAAAATCCCTGACCTAGCGGGAATTGAACCTGGGGCCTCCGGGTACGAGGCAGGCACGCTTCCCCTACACCGCGGGGCCGGTAGTTTGTAGGCCTGTGCTACAGGTGTCGTGCCGAAGATCTAGATGTTATGCCCCTTTAAACAACAAGCATCATCATCAACTGCAGATGTCGAATGAAACGAAACCTTTACATGATTTTTTTAAACGTTGTTAACCATCTCCTCTTATTCTCTGTTATATGGTCGTGTAAGTCATTTGGTTAAGTACTGTCTCCTAGGCTCAATACTGCTTACGGTATGTGAGGGAGACCAGCGTCAGTACACTAACATTCGGACGTACGGAATAACGCTCCCAGCTAGCCCCCACCCCCTAATTCCTTCACTCCGACAGAAACTGGGCTTTTAATACACGGGATTATTATTATTAATATTTTTTCGGAAAATTAATGGGTATTAGTAGCTACTTATATAACAAGTATCGAAGTGTAAGTGTTTTACACACGTGCGACCTTATGATTGTCAGGTGTATGGTACGCACTGTTCGGACGCGTTGCATACAATATTTTTAAGACAACCTACTTGTAATTGTTATTTCAACAAAGAAAGGTCAGTTCCACTTTGGTATAACGTTAATACAACAGTGACGATTCCAACCGAAACTGGTTGCTATGGATTTATTTTGAGTAGATTGTGTTTTGCGTCATTAACGCGTTATTCAAAGTTGAGTATGTAGCAAGATAAATGTATTAGGATTCTGCTGAAAAGTGTTCGGCTCTAAATATTCAATATTGTAACTTGGATATATGTACTGCGAATATTCATAATAATTGAGGAGATTAAAAGTCTTTATTTTGAGTATTTCTAATTGTAAGCAAAAGTACATAAAAGTAGGTCATTTCGAAAGTAAACTTATTATCGAAACGTCATTAATGTAATTAGGCTGTCTAAGAATTTCTGTTGATCGAAGATAATTTGCAGTGTATATGTAAAGTTAAGGCATAAAACTGAAATAGAAAAATAGGACACACCGTACTGTTGCGTCCAAATTAAAGTCAGATTCCTCAAATTAGGTATAACAAAATTAAATCACTGTGGAAACATATACACGTGCTGTATACAAATGCGTGCGATTTTGCAGTTTTAAACGGTTGTAAGTTAAACGTTGTTACTAGGCCTATCAATAAATGCAATTGAAGTATTGCACCTCTTCAGGCCACTTCAGTCGTGAAATTACCAGCGTTTCGTCTCTTAAAGAATTTCGTGACGATGGTATAAGGTTGAGCTAGGTTTGTGAAGTAAGTGGCCTTGACCGTAATTTTAGGTACAGCCCCAGAATTTTCCTGGCGTGAACATGGAAAACCATGGAAAACGAACTCAGCGCTACTAACGGTGAGATTCGAGTCCCCCATGTACCTAATGCAAGCTTGCAGTTACGCAGTCAACTCCTGGTATATGTTCTCCCGTTGTGTCCCATCTAAATCTAGCACAGCCCAATGTTAACCAAATCGACAATGAAAAGCCAGGCTTCTACCCAATCAGATTTTTGGGTTAAAATGTAGGGATATAATTATAATTAAATTATATTATAATGATAATTCTAGATTATGTTAGTTTTCGGAGCTTTTGGAGAAGCAGGAGGTGAAACATCTTGTACTTGAAAAATTGAAGTTAGTTTTGTGTTCATATACTGGATTTCCCTGAAAAAAAGTTTTGTATTTTTGCAACAGAAGTGCTTGAAAACACTTGATATTTTGTAATCAATGGCCAGGTAATTCTCGTCTGTGTGTATTAACAAAGATCGATAGCGGTGTGTAGTAGCTATCGGTGACAGATGGTTTCAGATAAGATTGACCAACAATTGCACTTGTGGCACAGAAGTATTCTATTAAAAGGGAAGACGACGATGCAAAATCTTGTGTAAGGTGTATGCGATGTTGCAGTCAATGATGGTAAGGAGAAAATTTATAGAATATTCAAGCAGAGGTGGTTTTTTTTTTCGAATCAGGATTTTAAAGGCTGTCTATGTTATGAAATATGAGTATTACAGTCAGTAAGAGACATTTTGCTAAGTTTTCAATAAAAGAGTCGAAGCGAAGAGAAGGGTGTGTTTTGACAAAGAGAGGTCAATCAGTCTCAATGAATCACCACTGATTTACATTTAGGACAGTCACTCAGGTTGCAGATTTTATATTTTAGCTGTTTACCTAATCTTTCCGTAAATAACTTCAAAGAAGTTGGAATATTAACGAACATCTGTCTTCGTAATGTCTTCAAATGTCCCAGAATTTAATATCTTGTTTGTCTGTTAAGTCGTCAGTCTGGATCCTGAAATAGTATCACTGAAGGTTATGTGGCAGCAGAGAAACTGCCAACCCGATGGCGGCTCCATTATGAGGCGTACAAGGAATTTTGAGGAGTGAAGTAGCAGCTTGCTATTGCTTTCCACATTGCCATAGACATTCTTGCGTTCTAGATTGGTATATCGTTCAGTGTTCTGTCTGAGTCTTCCTTCCCTCAGTCCCTTTGGCATTGATACAGTAGAACCCTATTGAATTCCATTTCGTTTGGCAAGTCGTTTCCAAGTACTCAGGTATCAGCCATCTGCAAGTGGAACTAGGCCACTTCCATTCGTCTGACGCGTACAAAAAAGAAGAAAAAAATCATTGTCGCCGAGGGAGCAATCCCCTATCTTATTATTATTATTATTATTATTATTATTATTGCAGACAGGTCTTATGGCGACGATGGGACAGGAAAGGCCTAGGAATGGGAAGGAAGCGACCGTGGCCTTAATTAAGGTACAGCCTCAGCATTTGCCTGGTGTGAAAATGGGAAACCACGGAAAACTATCTTCAGGGCTGCCGACAGTGGGGTTCGAACCCACTATCTCCCGGATGCTCCTCCAGATCCCCTATCAATTGTTTACCTAGTCTTTTCTTAACTGATTTCGAAGCTGAATTTTTCGAACATCACCCTTGGTAAATTATTCCACTCCTCAAATCTTCTACCTATAAATGAGTATTCTCCCCAATTTGTTCTATTGAATTCCTTGTTTATCTTCATATTATGATCTTTCCTACTTTTAAAATCTCCACTCAGGCTTATTAGTCTACTAAATATAAATATCAATCAAAGCCATCTCTCCACGTACAGCTCGAAACATTCCACTTAGTCGAGATGTTTGTCTCCTTATTCTTAGTCTTCCCAGCCCAAATCTTGCAACATTTTTGTAACACTACTTGTTTGTCAGAAATTGCCCAGAACAAATCATGCTGCTTTCTTTTGGATCTTTCCCAGTTCTCGAATGTAATCGTGGTGAGGGCTCCATAAATAGGAACCAAGCTCTAACTGGGGTCTTACCAGCGACTGAAACAACATCTCCTTTACATCCTTACTAAAACCCCTAAATACTCTCATAACTATATGGAGAGATCTGTAACCTCAGTTTAAAACCTCGTTAATGTGATTCCTCAGTGAAGCTATTTCTTTATGTCAACATCCAGTTACTTACCGTAAACTCTATGAGGCATTTCCATCCGAACAACACAGCAATTAAAACTGAGAGATCTTTTCCTTTTGTTGAAACTTACAACCTGACTTTTCATCCCATTGATGTTGAGCATGCTCGGTAAATCTTTATTTACACATATTTCCAGTTTGGTCTTAACTCCAATAGGAAAGGGACCACATTTTCATTGGATCATTCTAGCCTCTCAGCTTCAGGACGGTCTGTGATGTCCAAGGTAAATGCTTTTACTCCTTAGTAACTGATATATCGTCTCTTAGAATTTTATAACGTGGTACTGGAACCCACTCTATGAACCAATTGCTTGAACCGGAAATCATTTGATAATATTAACGCTGTCATAAAGCACCTAGATGACTTTTTTTTTCACCTCCAAACCAACCGAATTTCAAGCGGACAGCTTAGAATTGTCGGAAGGGTGACAACTTTAATGGAAAGGGAGTAGAGGACATTTCGATAACTGAAGAACTTGAAATGTTTGACATGTATTTCATTTCTTCTTGAACTCAGACTTGACATCCTAGCATTAGCAACAGTACGGGTAGAATAGAGCATAAACTAAGAGCATGTGCTTAATTTATCTCATCATTAACTAACGAATTTTTGAGAAAAAACTTTTCCATTTACGCTTCCTACGCAAGTAGATTTTACCAATTCCTCTCTAGGAATGTAATGAATCGGCAGTATGAGGGTTTCTTGGATTACGTGAAATACTTTTGTTCAAGATAGGGGTTATGTACCTGTCCCTCACGCCAGTTACAATCGTCATATCACACAAAATCCAGTAGCCAAGAAACTGATATACTACAGTACACCGTACTGGGATCAGTTGAAATTATCATTGAATTATGAAGTATCGTTGACTATTATATTTGTAGTTTGTGCGCAAACCAAGCAGCGATGGTAGGAACATTATTTTTATTATCGTTACAACATTGATCATATATTTGGATTAAACTATTCGGCAGGGAGACGGTGCTTTTTCTTCGCTTCCCATAGCTTTGCTTTAGTTCTTACATCTTCAACCCTCAACCGTATAACAAGGGGGAATTCTTTCAGATTGCACATTTAATTTATTTCTTCTCATCCCTTCGTAACCCCCCTTTTTTCCACCCCCTTCAGAGACCTCTCCCACACCACGGCAGAAAAATAAAACAGTGTACATGGAAGCTAGCATTGTGACACACGTGGGTGTCATAGGACCAAGCCTGCTCCCTCCTCGACTAGAGCCAAGCAATCCCTCCCGCTTCCCTCAGAAACCACCCTCCATATCTCCCCTCAAAAAACGAGAACTTTATGGAAATGTTTTAGTATGTAATCTTGTAGTGGGCAGACAGCGGTAGTATTGGGCTTCTGGGCAGTATGTTCTACGAGGAAAGAAACATATTGTTATTTGAAAAGTAATGCAATTATGAAGTTGAAACAACAGTTCTGTCATTAAAAGAAACTATTAAATCTATAATTAGACGGGACTTTCGACCATTAAACTGGCCTCTTCTTCCATGGGCTGGATCTTCGGAGTTGTCAGTTGACTTATTACAACTATACATACATACATACATACATACATACATACATACATACATACATACATACATACATACATACATACATACATACATACATACATCTTCAGTCAGCCAATACTTCCACAATCCTTTATTTGCAACTACATTAGCTGCGTGGTCTCGTTTAGTTCCCCATTTCTTATCATTAAAGTATTAAAAATGAGTGGAAATATCGTCACTCTATTCTCCCTCTACTTCTCTTGCCTTCCATAGCCGAGTCCATTATTCTCTTAGATAACCTATCCAGCTCCATTCACCCCACGTGACTCCACCATCGTAGCTGGTTCATACGAGTTTGCTCCTAACTTTTGCCTTTACCTCCTAAGTTCAAGTATCCTGCCGTTGTTCCCACCTGTTTGTACCAGTTCGCTACTTACATGCCTATTACTTATATTTTCTGAATATAAGATCCCGAGTCCACCCATATTTCACTCCCGTACAGCACAGCTGATCTGGTAACAGACCTGTGTAAGGATTGTTTCGCCCTAGAACTCGTTTTTCTCTTACAGAACGCCGTTGATCCCAACTGTAAGCTCACTGTATTAACTTTGTTAGACATCGATTCAATTTAGTACCGGTAAGAGATGTAAAATTCTTTGTGAATGTCGTCTTTCCCACGGCCAGTTGAGACTATTTTCCACTGACAACCACCTGCTATTTTGATAGAGAGAGAATACTAAACGATGTAGTATTTATTATATCAACGGTCGTCTATTACATATGGTCCAGTCCACTAGTATTGATAGATAATGCATTCATTGACAAGACAAATTAATTTCAATCGGAAACTATTAGAGCGGAAAAGGAAATGTATTTACTCTCGATGATGGCAGAGAAACTGGAATTCTATTGGGCGATATATTACTGAGTTGTTTTTATTTTTTAAATTGATTTTTTACGGTAAAAAACAATTGTGTTGCGAGAGAACTTCTACATGCTGACATAGTACTTCATCGGACTTCTCTCGCCCTTCAAAAATCAGACACCCCCTGCAGAGTTTGACCCTCAGTTCAGGTACCAGAAACCAGCAGTCCACCACTGATCCACTGAGGGATCTACCTGTATTTGTAATGAGTGGTGTGAAAATGTGTCTCTAAGGTCGGCTGGTGAGTACATATCAGTGGGCTCTACAAACCAAAGTGTAATAGTACACTTTGAGTCTGAGAGAAAAAAAATGCACGAAACTCTGTCTTTATTTCTCTAGTTCGCCCCTTGAGTAATAACGGAGGATTGAACTATTGAGGATTTAATGAGCCTTCGGGCTTATTATTATTAGTATTAGTATTATTATTATTATTATCATCATAATCATCTTAAGGAGCCAAACACCGAAGCCATCGTCCTCATTGCGTTTCCACGGTTACTAGAACTTGATTTTATATCTTCATCTTGCGAAGAGCATCGTAAGTTATTTGTAATGTACAAGTTTCAAACAGTCAAGATATTTTCTTTATCATTCTAGCGTATCAACACAGCAATCAGAGTCGCCGTGAGACTTGAGGATGTTTACAGGTGTCTTTTGAACAACAGGTGGGTATAATCTGTATATTTGGAGGGTAATGTGCTGTAAGAGAAAATATTCAAGAATTCGAAGCAAATGTAACAAATATGAATCGCAAAAATTAAATATATATATTCAGTGATTTCTCTAATAACTCACTTTCAAGAATAATGGCATTAGAAGGTCTGTGTTGTTGGATCATAATAAAACAAAACTTTCAAGACTCACTTTTCATTATTTCTGATAAAATGGTGTATACTAGATTACGTCAAAAGGGAAAAAGCTTAGAAATATCATTGGCATCGTTAATATGTGGATTTTATAACAAAGCGACTTAAACGATCTGTAATGAATTTAAAATTTAATACACAATTGTAACGTTGATAACCATGCGATGCGTGGCATTACTCTTATATTCAAAATGGCCATCTCATGATACCTAGTAGAGTTTCAGTATATTTCGCAGTTCTTATTCATATTATCAGATTAATAATTATGATAGAGATTGATAATCCCTTGCCCCCCTCCCCCCATAAAACACTGACCACTATTCGCCACCGTCACTTGATGACAAAATGCCTGTGTTGAGAAAGTTCAGCTCTTTGATACAAAATTTCATTTTGGGGGAGGGGGGGGGGGATTTGTTCGCTCTTCAGCACCAATTCCCGTTGTATAATTAATAATTATTGGATTGTAACCAGCCAAAAATAATTGCCGTGGGCGTTCTAGTATCACTAATAACGAATAATATCGTTCTTTAGACGTACAGAATTCCAGTAGTTCTCATTATACTATTAACGTTTGTGTAACTGTTAGGAAAAATGGACAGCAGATTGGCATGAACAGGTGTTACATTCCATATTAATTTTTATCAGATGAAAACTAAATTTGACACTTTTCCTACTATTAATACGGTATAGATAGTTAGGTTTATCCTCGTCAAAAACATGTATGTTAAACCTCTGGTAAAATAGACGTTACATGTACATTTCATTATTGAATAATGTTTATCGTATGAACAATATGTTTCTGTTTTCTTGTGGAAAAGTATGTTAATGACAATAATAGTAATAATGTTTTCGCCATCGCAGTTTGGTGTGCTTTTGTTGTAATGTTTGTTGATATAGTCAGTCTTGTTTTAGTCTGGTTGGATGTAACAGAAGGCCGTGCAAATAAACCATTAATTAATAATAATAATAATAATAATAATAATAGTGAATAGCATTATTGTAATCTGAAGTTGAAGAAAGAGAAAGGAAGGAAAGCAACATAATGGGATCTAGATAAATTGAAAAAAAAAGAATGTGAGCTATTGTTTCAAAGAATGCTTTGCACAAGGACTAAATGAAAAGGCCGAAGAAAACACAACAGATGAAGAAAATACAAGAATGTGAAAACATAAGGATGGAAGAGAAAATACAGGTGATTGAAGTAGATATAAAATGCAGGTTAGCTAAGGAAGAACGGCTGAAAGAGAAGTCAAAGGATATTGAAGGTTGTATGGGTACAGGAAAGGTACATGCTGAATACAAGAAAATCAAGGACACGGAGAAAAAATAACTAGGGGTATGAATGTTAAGGGCTCGGATGGACGATCACTTCTACGGGGAAAAGACAAGGTAGAGAGATGGCAGGAAAATACGAAACAATTGTATCAAGGGAAAGAAGTAGATGACACGATTCTGGAACAAGAAGAGGCACTTGATGGGGATGAAGTGGAAGATCCATTTTCGAGGTCAGAATTCAACAGAGTTTTGAGAGACCTAAATAGGCTATTTGCTTTACGTTGCGCCGACACAGATATGTCTTATGGCGACGATGGGACAGGAAAGGCCTAGGAATGGGAGGAAAGCGGCCATGGCCTTAATTAAGGTACATGTGCCTGGTGTGAAGACGGGAAACCACGGAAAACCATCTTCAGGGCTCACGACAGTGGGGTTCGAATTCACTATCTCCCGGATGCGAGTTCACAGCTCTGCGCCCCTAACCGCACGGCCAACTCACCCGGTGACCTAAATAGGAACAAGGCACCTGGAATTGATGACATACCCTCAGAATGAAGGTGATCTGGATCAGATGCCGCGAAAGAATTATTATGTATAAAAATCGGTCCGTAGTGATAAGAATCGAGGACTTGCCCCTCTGCTTTTCAATATTTATGTAGAAAAGGCTGTAAAGCAAATCAGAGAGGAATTTGGAAAAGTAATCACAATCCAAGTAGAGGAAATCAAAACTCGGAGATTTCTCGATATTGTTATTATATTTGAATATGCAGAAGATCTGGAGAAATTGCTGAATGTTATGGACACAGTCCTGCAGAAGGAGTATAAGATGAAAATAAATAGATCCAAAACAAAAGTAATGGAGTGCAGTCGAAGAAAGTCAAATATTATGCAGGAAATATTGGAAATGAAGTCTTAAGGAAGTAGATGAATATTGTTACTTGGGTAGTAAAATAACCAATGATCGTAGAAGTAGGGGGGACATAATATGCAGACAAGCACAATCAAGGAAGCCCTCTCTTAAGAAAATAAATTTAATGTAGGAATTAGAAAGATGATTTTGAAGATTTTCGTCTGGAGCGTGGCATCGTATGGAGCTGAAACATGGACGATAACTAGCTCAAAAGAAGGAGAATAAAAGGTTTTGAAATGTGGTGTTACAGAAGAAAGTTGAGGTGGGTAGATGGAATCACGAATGAAAAGATCCTGAATCGAATTAGTGAGAGGAGATTGATTTGGCTAAATTTGACGAGAAGAAGAGATAGAATGATAGGACACATCTTGAGACACTCAGGACGTGTTCAGCTGGTTTTTGAGGGAAGCGTAAGTGGTAAAAACGGTAGGGGTAGACCGAGGTATGAATATGACAAAAGGATTAGAGTAGATGTAGGATGTAGTAGTTATGTAGAAATGAAAAAGATGGTATGGGCGGCTGCATCAAACCAGTCTATGGACTGATGACCCAAACAGTAACATTGTCTGTTCTCACACCCACGTCTTCTCCAGCCCGAAGGGAGGACAAAACTCGTCCGGAACTATCTCCTGATACAGCGAGTATGACTCTGTTGGCACACCAGTATAATCTCATTTCTAGCTCACCGATTTTAATAAACTGAGAGTAAAACACTTGTTATGCCAGAATCAATCAATCACGCACTCCATCTTTGTTTTTGCCTCTTCAGTTGGTCCGTTATCGATGAAGTATTTCACGCAACACGCGCAAGCCGTGACGCTAGAGGCAGCTGTTACACACATGACGAATGACTTAATAGAATCCATCAGAAAAGATGGGAGCGCAACACACTCATTAATATACTGCGTTTTGTTCGATGGTCAATTGCCATTGGGTGGAGCACACATGTCGCATTTCTTAAAGGTTACCTAAGATTAATTGTTGTAATCGAGCGATATTGATGGCTTTTGTGAACATCTGGATGGTACGAATTGCTTGCTTATCACTGCTCCAAATGAACTTCACCGGTAATATAATTTTGATCATCTTTCTCAAATTCTATATTCGTATTTTAATGAACCTTGGAATTGTCTGAATCCAGGTATCATCTTATGGTAGATCCAGAGGTAAGGTTACGGTTCTGCGAATCTACAAATATACTAGTAAGTCGAACATTTCTCTTTTGCATAGACCAGACAATAGGGTAGAGGTAGGGCTGGGAAGGAAGCGACCGTGGCCTTAATTAGGGTACCTACAGCCCTAGTATTTGCCAGGTGTGAAAATGAGAAACGGCGGAATACGATATGCAGGGCAATTGAAAGTGAGGTTCAAATCCACTGTCTCCCGAATGCCAGCTCACCGCTACGTGACGCGAACCACATGGCCAAATCGCTCGGCCACAACATGTATAATGTTCCAAGGTGTAAAATGAAAATGAGATAGAAATATGCCTTGTATATTCAGAAGAAAAACCTTCCTTTTCTTTTCTGCTCCATAAATGACACGTTTTAAAATAAATAAAATAAAATAATAATAATAAAATAAATAAATAAATAAAATTTTCATTTTCTGATATATCCCCTAAAGAGTGTTTAAAAAACAGACAGGCTGTATCAGAGGCAAGGTTTATGGCGTAGCATACGTCTTTCTGACAGGCGTCAAGTTGTGGAAGTTTGTCGGGCTTAGGTGGGTCCTGAAGTCTATTCGACCTAGAAAGCGAAGGTTTCATCTCTTTCTCGAGGTGAGCGAGCCTGTAGCTACATACGACGAACCTATTTAAATCTCCGGAGACGAACTGTGCCCACAGCATTTTTATCGCGTGGACTGTTGGGGGCCCCAAGACCTTCCTCTATCATACATCATAACCATTGTCTATAAACACAACACCTTAGTGCTTAGTGGCATTTTCCCAAATCCTGTCAAGCTCGGCCGTCCGACACTCCTACTACGCTCCTCTGTGAGCTGCTTGTGGTCAGAGATCACAGCGACTGATTCGTCATTGACTGCCGACTGCCAGTCAGTGGTACCACGTCGTCCGAAATTTCGGAATGTCTTCCTATTTTGTAAAAAGTTCCCATAAAATGCCAAATTAGGTGAAAATCTTCCAAATTATCGTATAATCAATCCATTGTGCTTATACTGCATATAGTATATGTGTTCAGTTTTCTTTGATCTGCTGTGGGCTTTAACAATAGTTGGGATGCAGACAACTGCTTTGTAAACGGGCCATCAACGTGTCGCTGGTACGAATTTCTCGAATGTGGGCGGTCTTAAATGCCAACTGCTTGCACTACGATGTCAACTATGCACTGCCAAACATGTTCTAAGAGAGTTTTCGAAAATCGAGATGTTCAAATTTAGAATAGAGTTTCTACGTCTAATGAAAACCGACATCTATGAAAACAGGGAGGACGAGGAAAGAAGCTTAGATTAATTCTGTGAAATTCATCTTTCGATGTTGATTGATTTTTTCAAAAGTAAGGAACGTTAAAGACTTTTCCGCTGTCGAACCCAAATAAAATTCGAATTTATAAACGACTTGTAAACTAGAATAAAGACATTCATGTATGTACCGATGTTCTACAAATTTATATCTTGCGTTCGGTAGACTGAAAACTTAACAAATTTGATTTTAAGTAACGTCATTAATCATATGATGATCTTCAGAGCTACTCCACTGTCGGAAGCCGTGAAGGCGGTTTTCCGTGGTTTCCCATTTTCACACCAGGCAAATGGTGGGGCTGTACATTAATTAAGGCCACGGCCGCTTCCCTTTCACTCCTAGGTCTTTTCTATCCCATCGTCGCCATAAGACCTATCTGCGTCGGTGCGACGTAAAGCAAATTGTAAAAAATAAATCATATGATATATTTATAAACATCTTCCGAAATTTTGACCAAATATTCGGACATTCACAGTCCTGCTGCTGCTATAGTCCACAGGCTCCACAGGCGCGCTAGAAGTACAGAGCTGTGCGTCTCGCTATGTGGACGCCTGTACTTCCTTACGCTGCCTGTACTCCCTGACACGTTCTCCTGTAGACTTCTCGGACTCCGATGTCCTTCCATCCATTTAGTCAGAAGATATTTTACAAATTTAGCTCTATTTTCAACTTTTCAACTGACCTCGACACGAAGTTATGGCGGCCAGTTGTAGCTAGTGTGAGAGTTTTACTGACGGTACCACGTACAAGACTCTTTAGCACCACGAAGTTGTGAGCTATACTATTTTACTGCATTGCGTCAATCTAGATTTCAACACGAAATGGTGAACGCCCCCACCACTCACCATGACGTCACTGATTATTGAAACTAATTTGAAAGAATATCACTATCCTTCACGCCTTTAACTGTTGTTATTGATAGTTGCAAAGTGATGAAGCCGAACTTAATACAGTCCCGTCTGAATTTCGAAATTCTGCACGGGGCACAGTACGCGAACGAAACGAAACACGTATTCTACGTCAAAATGATCTCTTGGATCTCGAATATCTTTCGTATTTTCACGTTTCATTCCTTTTTCCAAATTCAGAAGCAGAATCTATAGCCTACTTAGAATTGCAGTCTATAAAATTATGTTGCTGTGAAATACTGCTTCCAAATCGATTGCATGCGTGAAACAGAACGGAAACCTCAAGTTAATGAACTATGTAGTATCTCACTGTTATTTTGAAACTTCTTCGGGGTTATAAAAGAGATAATTTACTAAACTCATTTCTGATTACCGTATGCTGCATTTTACAGAATATTCTTGTAAGTTTTGAAGGTGTTCAAATGGGATAACTCTGTTGTTGGGCTCTACTGCGTTCAAGAAACGTTGCGGAATAACATTTGAAATCCTTGGTGTCTCTTCAAATTCATAGCATTTGAGGGAATGCTAAACAAATAACATATTTGTCATTAACAATATCTTTATAGGATGAGATTAAACGTTCATTTCTACTAGTGGTGTTGCAGAAGAATGCTGAAGGTGAGATGGTAGATCGAGTCACGAATGAAGAGATACTGATTCGAAGTGGTGCGGAGGGAACGATTTGGCGAAATTTGACCAAAAGAAGAGGTAGAATGATCGGTCACATCTTAAAACACCCAGGACTTGTTCACTTATCTTTTGAGGGAAGTGTAGTCGACAAGTACTGCAGGCGAGGACCAAGACATGAATATGACAAACGTAGAAATGGAAAGTTTAGCACAGGATAGGGCATGGAGAGGTGCATCAAAGCAGTCTATGGACTAATGACCGATCAACAACAGGGATGTTTTGTCATTTAATTTATATTTCTTAAAATGTATACACGCACATAACTAATACAACATGTGGCAAAACAAACATTGTCTGTACATCAAGATACGTCATTATGACATGCAGATGACGACAGCAACACGAATATAATTACGTCGGTACAGCACACAGTACAGTATATTCACAGTGTGCACACTTGCGTCTTCCCATTGTTCAAACCGGCTCTGTAGATCACTGTTTCACGACCTGGGGTGGGGGTAATTAGAGAGGGCTGAAGGAGTACAATTCTTTTGCTTATGATATTTCTAAAAATGCAAGTGCCTCGTATATCATTAGCGGTACTGTGTCGAGAGGTTTTTCTGACTATCTGTGTAAATCCAATTTCTCGCATCTATGTGAAATAAAACGCGAGGTCCTAACCCGTTAAACCACAGAAAATGATATAATATTAGCTATTAGTACAGCTGAACCAAGAATGGATTGAATTATGTCATAAAGACAGGCTCAGATTTCCCATTAAGTCGAGTTTTCATACCACCGTTACAGTGTATTTTCTTACCTACATTTTTGGCAAGCAAGACTCTGAACTTACATTTATGTAGTTTTAACTTGCAATAAATCTTACATTTCTGTATTTTTATTTACCAATATAATTTTGTCAAATTCACATTCTATATGTTGGTATCATTCCGTTGATGACTTCATGACTAAATAAAATAACAAACATGTTAATGATTTTATTTATACCTGGCTAAGTGGCTCAGACGGTTGAGGTGCTGGCCTTCTGACCCCAACTTGGCAGGTTCGATCCTGGCTCAGTCCAGTGGTATTAGAAAGTGATCAAATACGTCAGCCTCGTGTCGGTAGATTTAGTGGCACTTAAAAGAACTCCTGCGGGACTAAATCCCGGCATTCAACGTCTCCTAAAACCGTAAATGCAGTTAGTGGTATCTGAAGCAAATAATAACGTTATTATTATTATTATTATTATTACGATTTTATTTATTGATATAATAGTATATTTGGCCTATTCATGGTTGTTATCCTTTAAAATTGTTATAATTATGGTATTTACAATATTTAAAAAAATACTCCGGTAGTATATCATTTACTTTGTGTGTATTTCACAAATATTGGAACCCTAACGGGTTGCACTTACAATATAGATTGAGAAATACTGCTGTAGATTGTCGAACAAATTGTTGAACACACGTTGTCGCAAGAATTCCAAAAATCACTGTATTTCTCTCGTAATAATAATAATAATAATAATAATAATAATAATAATAATAATAATAATAATAATAATAATAATAATAATAATCGTATGGCCTCAGCTGCCGTGTGCAGACATTTCGATTTGACGCTGTCTGCTCGTCAATTTCGACGTTCCATTTTGCTCTAGGTCCGCTAGATGGCAGACAGAGTAAACCGGATCTCTCTTGGGCGTCTATGGCTGAGATTTAATTAATTAATTAATTTTGTCGGGTAAATACCAAATGTATCACCAGAGATCTTTTACATGCCGACATGGAGTGTCGAATGGACTTTTTTCCGCCCTTCAAAAATCCGACTACCTCTGCCGGGTTTGAACCCGCTATCTTGGGATTCGGATCTTGCTGAAACAATCCGTTTTCCGGAGAGATCATCCACCTAGGAATATTCCCAAATCAGGAGAACTGGAATGCCCTTGGTCAGGTGTGATAAATTTGCCCCTGTATTTCTGAAATCTCCTCGACTTTAATTTTGAAAGTTACGATTATGGTTAGGAGGTCCCTTTTAGTTGTTTGAGACCGTGGTGAAGATTCGTAATCTTTAGTTTAAGTGATGAAATGTTAAAAAAACCAGTTGCCAACAAATTACCGTCAGAATAATGTATTACGTAGAAACGAAGCACCTCACTCTAGGTAGACGTATTTCTGTGACAATTTAACTAGCAAATTAATGGAAGCCGCAGCCTTCTCTGTAACTTGGTGCAGAAGTGTAAACTGTTAAAAATCACTGGGGTTACGATTATTGATTAAGCATCAGAATCCTGTTTGGATCACGAGTTCTTAATACACATCAATCAATTTAGTCAGAACATTGCAAATTACTTGGTGAGGTGAAAATCTAAAAATGTCAAATATTCATTCTTTTGTGTTCCTTTCCCTTGATGCTGAACACAACTGTGTCTTTTATCTTGCTTCCTGTCGTTATTACAGAATGCATTTTGGAAAAAAATTGTTGTCATCATGTGAACTGTGTTACGTCTATTTTAATTCGGTTAATTGAGCGAGGCTGTGGGAGTATCTGATTTTATCGTTCCTCATATTCAAGTGTTATTGTCACAGCATACAAGTTAGTAATGTTTTATTTTACTGGCAAGATTAAGGCCTTGTCTTTCATCTAACTAGGCACTGAATATACATATATTACAGTAATTAAATTAAATATTAAATTAATAATAATACAGAAATGATGAGGGATGAAAGGACATAAAGTTGAAATAAATTAAATACAATAAAAGGAGCAAGTCTTAAAATTAATATCATACAGTCATGTAAATAAAGAGCTAGTGCATAAAATTTAATAACATTTGAAAAATAAAATGATTAAGAATTTTTAACTAATGACAATAGAATGGTTATGAGTAGCAGCATCAAGTTTATATATATTGGTGCATAAAATTTCTCCAAACTGCTTCTTTGAAAGTGCGAATAGCGTTTAACCCTCTGATACTTTTCGGAAGATGTTTCCATTCGCGGCAGGCAATTACTTTGAATGAATATTCGTAAATGGCAGTTCTATGGGTAGGTAAAGCAAGGATGGAATTATTAGTGGATGTAGTGTTAAGACTGTGATAGGATGAAAGTTTTTGAAATATGAACTAAGGTAAAATGGCTGTGAAGAATGAACGATTTTAAGGATATGGCATAGGGTATGCACAGTGCAACGTATTTCTAGTCGGGGCCAAGATAGATTGTTGTATGAAGGAGTTACACGGTCATAGTAGGCCTACCGTAGGTTGCAGAATATCTTACACATGCATTTTGACCACGTTGCAATCTGCCCAATAATTTGCGCCCCGCGTCTCTATAAATCGCGTCACAACAGTCGAAATAAAGGGAAAACGAAAGCTTCTACCAACATTTTTTTATGTTTTTGAGGGAATAAGTATTTATACGCACCCAGCATGTTAAATGCAGAGAATGTTTTCTGGGTGATGTTAGTAACATGCGTTTTCCATGACTATGCTATCAAAATGCAATATCTCCTTTAATAACAGATGCTTTGTTGTGACGTCACTCCTTTTTTTGAGTGATGCATAAAATAAATAAACGTTTGTTCTATGTGATAAAACTAATCTTATTGGTATACCTTCGTTTTTAAAATGTATTTTACTTTACCTTTCAAGATTGAATGAACGATGCGTAAAATTGTGTATTTCTTGTGTCATGCTTGACGGAGGAAGAATGTCCATCATTCTTTCATTCACAAGAGGTTAGTGTAGAGGGAAACAAAAGATCACATCAACCATTTGTGTCAGTCATCTTTTCAATGATGCAAGAAAAGCCTAGGCAACGTGACACAATCTTCTTCTTGCTCTTCTTTTGTTTCGCCTTAATTCAGTTTAAAAAGCATATTCTTCTCTCTCATCCAGATCATCCAAATTTAAATGCAGCCTTAACCTCTGTTTAAAAAAGAGACAATGGTAATAGAGCTGCCATGAACACCGTGGCGATGTTGAGAGGATATGGTGAGTCAGGACAAAGGAGAATTACTGAGTGGTAAAATAAAGCAATGGGAAGGAATGAAATTAAGTTTCGAAGGAAAAAGCTATTATAAAACTGTAGCAAATAGCGTGTTGTTTTTATTCGCGTACTATTCAATTATTCCAGTCTATCTGCAAGAATTGCTAGGGGTAGCGTAAATGACGTTTCAGTTACTCAGAGAGCTAAGAAGGAAATTATTCCAGAAAATAAGTAAAGTTAACGGTTAAAACACCTCTTGTCTTTTTTCTTTTTTCTTTTTGCGAATGTGTAGTAAATCAGCTACTTATCTTCTCACTAAGGTTTCCACGGTCTGAACACCAGTAAATGCATGTGGAAATTTTGAAAATCTAAGTCATGCCCTCGTGGTTGAGATTCCATGTAATTAAATATTGCAAGCTGCTCGATACACGGCATGATTTGCACTCAGTCCTCTGCATTCTTCAGTGGCTGTTCTCTAAAAGTGCACATTGTAGAAATTGGTGCAATTTATTTTAACGAAGTATTAACAAACTGAACATATTTAACACAGCTTTATGGCCTGTAAAAACGTTGAAATCGAGAGTTCATTCCTTTACTTACCAAATGCTACAGAGAAGTATGCTTCTCATTCGAAGAGATAACGGAAATTCAAGGTAACTTACTGAATTTCAACACTAATAAAGAATATAACCTACTCAGTCATATATAATAGGCATATGGTATACCATTATCGTTAATGATTGCGAGAACGGCCCGTGTTTTATTTTTCACATTTCTACTGTTACTTGTAAATATCCTCGGAATAATTCACAAGATGAGAGCAAATCATTAAATTTCCCGAATCTTGTAATTTATATTAAAATTAAATTTGGACTTACGGAGTCCAGCTATTCTGTAGTAATCTGTCATGTCAGTGCTTAGACTAAAAATGTTGGTAAAATTTATTCTGAGTTGATTGTCAAAATAAAGTGTTTTTGACGTAGATTCACTGCTAAGAAAAAACATCTTCAATCAAAAACGAAATAACTTATACACTTACAATTTCTAGCGTGGCGATCGATACGTTGTATATTAAGGTCTATCTTTTGGATTATTGCGGATACTATGGAGACTTCTACTTTGATAGTAGCGGGGTTAGATATCACCAACAAAAGTCGGTTGACTCCAATCAAAGACCCTTATTGTGAATATTGTCTCTTTAGGGAGCTGTAAACCAATATATGCCTCTTTGCCCAATACGAGGACGTCGGGATAAAAATGATGGGATCGAAAATTCCTTTATTGTATTGCCAATCTGTCCTTCAAGGAACCTTATTTAGACAATAATCTAAACGAACTTCGAAAAGAAGTTTCCTGTGTCTTGTATAATGTACAATTGAGGCTTCCGAAGAACCCATGAGTGAAAATTTCTTTCTTCACTCCCTTGTTCGTTCCATTTTGTGCTCTGATGAATTCTATCTGCCTTCTGTGTCAACCATCGGCCAGGTTAACGGGAAGTTCTATTTAGATGAGACTTAGCAAGCCCCAAAATTTTGTCCTCTCTCCCTTATTGAATGAGTAGACCGTAAAAAGGACAAGGGGCTGAAGGGTGGGATGAGATGAGGTGAGGTTTACTTTCCCTTACCCACCCTTGTGTTGCTTGCTTCCTCATACCCAGGTCTCTTCGTTGCGCTCCTGTGACTGTTACAGATCACAACTCACATCGCTCTTAATGTAGCAGATTCCAGTCCCATCCATCGCATTTGTCCGTTTCACTCTATAGATTCCGTTATAAAAAACGCAACGAAACAAAAGAATCAGCTTTGCTGCACGAGAAAGTAATACCGAGATTTTTTCCTCTCGATTGCAATATGCTTTGGAGGAGCTTATATGAACATGAAGTACTGAGTAGATCGAGCAAACGTAAAAAATGTGCATTATGCAGCTGAATATATGGAGTTGAAGACATAAAGGAGAATTTTTGTATTGGTGCTGTAGAGGCAACGATTATTTGGGATTATATTAAATAGTCGAAGATTGTAAATAATCTCCAGACCTCTTTACTGTCATTCAATAGCAACAAGCAGTGCTTCCGATTTTCACTCGTCTTATCTGACTAGTTGAGTACTGTATATGGAAAAGGGTGTCGATATGAAATACGTCTCCTGGGTATTTGGACTCAGAATAATGTATATCGCTACCTTGGTTTATGGAATATTTCGGAGCCGAATGGGTTACATAATGATTATAAATATCTTGTAATACTTCTGGCTTCTGCCGGATTCTATTTGTTTCTTTACTAATGGTGGACCTGTTGAGGATCCAACCAGCCTTCGGGCTGAATATCCAACATACATACACACTTTTTTTTCAGTTATCAACGCATAGTAAAATTCTCCCACCGTACTTGAAACTAAATCTGCGTCTTGAGGAAAAGAAGATGTTCAAATACATGCAGGGAGAATTCTTATATTGTGGCGCAGTCACCGATTATTGGAGTTTATGGTCAAATATTGTATCTCCCAAGCCGTACTGAGTGGGTCAGTCGGTAGAGCGCTGGCTTTCTGGGCTCAAGTTGGTGGACTCAATCCCAGCTCAGTCCGGTAGTTCTGAAAGTGCTCAAATACACCAGCCCCGTGCCGGCAGATTTACCGCCACAGAAAAGAACTGCGGGTCAACATTCCGGCATTCCGGCTACTCGGCGTCTCCGAAAATATTTTTTTGTAAATTGCTAGTGAGATGTAAAACGAACAACATATTGTAACCTCTTATCTGTCATTTAGTACGGTGATGGCGGTAATGGTGATTATTCTTTCAAGAGGAAATACAACTGGGCAACCATCCTCTATTGCCGTTCAGTACCAACGTGTCATATGTGAATTATGAGTTTTCATAACATAATTTATCCCCTATCCAAGGTTTTCCTTATATAAATATTTGATACAGTGCTCAAATGAAATGGCATGAACTGGATGCTTGTCCTCGCTAAATGAAACACTCACTACTGAACGTTTAACACACTAATCTGATACACAAGACAGATGCATTTCGAATAATAATAATAATAATAATAATAATAATAATAATAATAATAATAATCATCATAGATAAGATGCGGGAGTCTCCGTGACTCAGGCGGCAGCGCGCCGGCCTCTCACTGCTGGGTTCCGTGGATCAAATCCCGGTCACTCCATGCGAGATTTGTGCTGGACAAAGTTGAGGCGGGACAGGTTTTTCTCCGGGTAGTCCAGTTTTCCCTGTCATATTCATTCCAGCAACACTCTCCATTATCATTTCATTTCATCTGTCATTCATTAGTCATTGCCTCAGAGGAGTGCGACAGGCTTCGGCAGCCGGCACAGTTCCTATCCTCGTCGCTAGATGGGGGCTTCATTCATTCCATCCCTGACCCGGTCAAATGACTGGAAACAGACTGTGGATTTTCATTTTCTTAGATAAGATGCGCTCGTAAGCGCATTAGTCATGAATAGTTCAGTCTTTGCTTAACTCAGATAATGACTCGTCTCTTTTCACACATTTCATTATGTGGGAACGTTTACACTGTTTATTGCATAGAGTTTGTTGTTGAGCAGATCTTCTGATGGAAACCGTGGATCGCCAGTCTTGTTATGACACTTCTATGATTGTGGAGTTCAGTGGTCCAGTTTTGGTCAGTCATTGCGCTCGTACTGCTGAATGCGAGTTCTGTTCCAGGTCGCTTCTTGTTCCTCGAATCTTGAATTCTGTTATGGGATCCGTTTGATGGTAAGAGTAGCTTCATCTGGATGTCATAAATGCAGGAGATTTCTTTTGTCAGTTCATACACGAGTCTCGGCGGTGCTATTGCTTACACCTAACGCCCTCTTCAGGAATCCTGCTTTGATCTGTTCTACTCTGTTCATATCACTGACTGTCAATTTGTCCCACATGACGTCGATCCCGCAGGTGCCAACCGGCGTTATGACTATTTGGAACAGTTTCATTGCGGTTGGGAGGAAAATCGTGTTTATATTCTATATGCTTTAGATATATGACCCTGACTGTTCTACTCTGTACGTGTTTTTCGAATATGAATAATAATATTACTGGGTGACGTTCCACTTTTTCGGTTTTCGGAGAAGCTGAGGTGCCGGCATTTTGTCCAGCACGAGTTCTTTTACGTTTCAGTACATCTACGGACACAGGCTGTCATATTTGAGTACCTTCAAACACCACCAGGCTGAGTCGGCTACAAACACGCCTACTTGAGCTCAGAAGGCCAGCGCTCTATCGTCTGACATGCTCAGCCCAACTTTTCGTGCATGAAGGCTAGTATGTGTATATTATGTAGCTATATAATAAATGGAGCCGGCCCCGTGGTGTAGTGGTAGCGTGCCTGCCTCTTACCCGGAGGCACCGGGTTCGATTCCCGGCCAGGTCAGGGATTTTTACCTGGACCTGAGGGCTGGTTTGAAGTCCACTCAGCCTACGTGATTAGAATTGAGGAGCTATCTGACGGTGAGATAGCGGCCCCGGTCTAGAAAGCCAATAATAACGGCCGAGAGGATTCGTCGTGCTGACCACGCGACACCTCGTAATCTGCAGGCCTTCGGTCTGAGCAGCGGTCGCTTGGTAGGCCAAAGCCCTTCAAGGGCTGTAGTGCCATGGGGTTTGGTTTGTTTATATAATAAATGGAGATGCTTACGTACTTGAATTGTTTTTTTATTCTGTGCTGCTGGTTTCTACCTCAAAACCGGATGGACGATGCATCGCGTAAATAAGAGATTATTTCAAAATAGATTCTCGTTCCAACGTGTCTATCGTGCCTACCGTGTATATCGTGTCTCCACATGCTTAAAATAAATAGTAATCATGCACTATTAGCGCTAATTCAAATATTGTCTTTTAAATAATGCATAACCAAATATGCAGTTTATGTGTGTATTGTTTCTAAATTCGATCAGGAAATATTCTGTATGGTAAGCGATTAACTTATATTTCGTTGCTAGGTAAGTTAGCTGCGTAGTATCTTATGGCACTTTCTCACCCATCAATGCGTAATTAACAGATTAGTTCCAGACAAGATGGCAAGGTATATTTAACTTTACTGCTCAATCACACGCGAAGGTTTAGCTTGCATACTTCTGACATTAAGTACAGTTCCACTTAGTTAACTGTTTTGAACTAAAATTTCAATGTAATCTCAGACTTCATTAATTTTAAGTGTTTTTGAGCACCGAGATAGGTTTTAATCATCGAACATGTGTTTTCAATGTGAAATTACCTATTTATAGCATAGAGGAAACTCATCACATTAATTACAATTCATTTAAGTTTGTAAGTCGGAGACTTAATAACATGGAATTTATAGTTACCTATGAATTTCTGTGTATGATTTATTGATGTTAATTGTATGATAATGATACCCACTATTCATACCCAGACTGGATGTGAACCGATGACCTGAGCTGCTACCAGACAGACAGATTTCCGGAACTCTTGAGGCTAGTGTATATCCTTCTCCCTTCAGCCAGCGAGGTCAATGCTATTACGGTATTTATTTTCTTGGCTTTAGTTTTAAATCTCTTCCTAGGTCGTGAACTGGCCTGCGCTGTGTTTGATGGTTTGTGCCTGAGGACACGACAGCCATTCACTCCCACTCGCTCTGCACCCGCCTTGTTTTTACACCTCCCTTTCATCTTCAATATATTGTATAGTAATGTTCACCGGACGAGACGCTCATACTCACTTGTGCTTCAGTATTGGCACGCGCTGTCCTTCATCATAAACATTATATTCACACAACTTAAAGAATTGGGTGAGTGTCACAATCTCTTCGAGGTATTTAATATTACTTGCCGAAAGTGACTTAAAATAGTCCTTTATAAATAAGTAGTGTTCTTCTAGAATTCTTGATAATCTTTAGCACATATCTTTTGTTCATATACAGATTTGATCCTGGCTCAATCCGGTGTATACAGGTGTTCAAATACGTCAGCCCCCTGTCGGTAGATTTACCGGCACGTAAAAGAACTCCTGCGGAACGAAATCGAAATTTAGAAATTTCGGCGTCTCCGAAAACCGTAAAAGTTGTTAGTGGGACTTAAGGCCAATAACATTATTACTGTTTAGTCCATATACTGCTTGAACATCATTGCAGATCTGATCCTTCTCTTGTATTCTGTAATTCATCTGCATCCTTTGGAATTCACTAGTCAGTTACCTCACTTTCAAGTTTCTTTACTAAAAGTGTCTCCTTAATCATTGGCCCAGTGTCTAATAAAATAATAATTTGTAACACTGACAGAATATTCTCTTCTTTATATTAACCCGTCGAGTATGGCCTATGATAAGAAAACCAAAGTCTTTTCTTTGTTATATTTTGATTTCCGAAACAAGTATTCGTAGATTTCTATAACATTTTGGAACAGCTACTTGATTTATGTTCTTATCAACATAATGTTATTCTTAATCGCACTGGCGTTTAAAACCTAGATAGATAGATAGATAAGAAATGGGTGAGCCCTGTTTTCGCAGAGCTCCACACGTAGGTCTATGAAGACCCTTTGTGCCCCTTGAACGGGTTTGTCTAGTCCAGACCTAGTGCTCCTATAAAGGATACCAGTGTCCGGATTTTGGCGTTCCTGATGTCCTCCAGGCTCACAAAATGTGAGCCCAGGTATCGATGTCTAGTGCCTGCAAAAGCCTCGCACTGACATAACACATGCGCGGAGGTCTCCTCCTCCTTACCGCATCTTCTACACATCGGATCGTGGGTGATTTTCATGATGTGTAGGTGTCTCTGTAAGGTATTGTGGCCTGTTAACAGTCCAACTACCATTCTCATTCTGGTCCTATTCAAATTCATTAGGACCTTTTTATAGCTTTGACTAGGCCCTTTGATAAGTTCACGTGCCTGTCTTGCTATGGTTAACCTCTTCCAAATATCTAGGTGAGACTGGTTTATCCATTGGGATATTGCCAGTCTCACACTTCGGAGTGACACTCCCAGGAAGGGCTCTGGTCCTGTGAAGGAACCCATTGAGCCCTGTTTCGCTAGTTTGTCAGCTTCTTCATTTCCACTGATTCCTGTGTGCCCAGGAACCCATAATAAGGTAACTGAGCTAAGCTCACACAGCTGATCTAACATCCTTTGGCATTCCCAAACCAGTTTTGATGTTGTTTTAACTGCACATAGTGCTTTTAACGCTGCCTGGCTATCACTACATATAGTGATGTGTCTTCTGTGTCCAGGCATTTTCCATATATTTAAAGCACAGGCTAGTATTGCGTATACTTCAGCCTGGAAAACAGTAGCATATTTACCCATAGGAAGGGAGAGCCTTGTCTTAGGCCCCCAGACCCCGGCGCCTGTGCCCGCCTCCGTCCGCGAGCCATCTGTGTACCATGTACAGCCCCCAGACTTAAGACGGGCCCCAGCGTCCGCGGCCCACTCCTCCCTTGTGGGTATCACCACTGTGAATTTATAATTCAAATTAAAGCTAGGCTTCATCAGATCCCCGATCATCATTGTCATAGGGCAAGTCTGGTGAAGCCTTGTAAGAATAGAGGCATGACCTCTATTCGGGTTTTTGAAGGACCATCCTCCGAGTGACCAAAGGCGATAGGCACTCATTCCCGCTATTACCTTAACATATAAATGTAAGGGGGGAAAACCTAGGATGGCCTCCATTGCACATAATGGTGTAGTATCCAGTGCCCCTGTTATTCCTAGACACGCAAGTCTTTGGACACTGTTTAACTTGGTGCTCACAGTTTTACTCTCTGAGCCTGGCCACCAGACTATAGATGCATAGGTGATCGTGGGCCGTACAATGGAGATATAGAGCCACTGGACCACCCTAGGTCTTAGGCCCCAAGTCTTCCCGACGGCCCTGCGACAGGCCCACATAATCTTGCGAGCCTTATCCACCTTATGATCTATATGTTTCTTCCAACTCAGTCTTGCCTCAAGGATTACCCCTAGGTACTTAACCGAGGTTGTCTTAACTAATTTTTTTCCGAATAGGAAAGGCTCTGACAGTCCGTCTAGCCTCCTCCTCCTGGTAAATACCACGAGCTCCGTCTTATCGGGATTAACCGACAAGTCTGTCTCGTGACACCATCTTTCCACCCTACGTAGAGAGCTCTGTACGAGTTCGGAAACCGTACTGGGGAAATTTCCTACCGCCATCAGGCTTATGTCGTCTGCATAGCCTTGGGCGTATATTCCTCCAACATTTAACCTGGTAAGTAGTTCATCCACTACCAGACACCATAATGTTGGTGATAATACTCCTCCCTGTGGACACCCCCTGTCTATATTAGCTCTCAACATTACAGCGTTGAGAGTAAACAGAACTTGACGGCCCTGCAGTGAGGCCATAATCCATTTTATGAGCATACTGCTCACTCCTCTTCTCTCTAGACTACGTTCTATGGAGCCCAAAGATGTATAGTTAAAGGCCCCTTCTATATCTAGGAATACAACCATAGCAAGTTGTTGCTGATCCAAGGCACTCTCCAGCCTAGAAACCAGCTGGTGTAGTGCCGTCTCAACCGACTTCCCTGGTTGATATGCATGTTGATGAGAATGCAGGGGAAAGTCTCTTAATACTTTCTCCCTGATATGTCTATCCACCAGTCTTTCCAAGGTCTTAAGTAGAAAAGACGTTAGACTAATGGGTCTATAATCCTTAGGTCTAGTATATGAAGACCTTCCGGGTTTAGGTATAAATACCACCTTCGCCTGACGCCACAAGGAGTACACGTACCCCATAGTGAGACAGGCTCTAAAGATTCTGACCAGGTATGGTATAAGGACCCCCCCCGCCTCCTGAAGAAGCGCCGGGAAGATCCCATCCACACCTGGGCTTTTGTAAGGGGCAAAGGATTCTAATGCCCACTTAACCCTTCTTGGGGTAACAATCTCTGCGGCTTCCCTCCAGCCACTTTTATCGGGTCTGAAGGATCCGCTCGATTCTACCTCACTATTCGTGATTACCGAACCTGGAAAGTGGGCATCAAGCAGTAAGCTCAGGGTCTCCCCCTCTGTGGATGTGTATCCACCAGAAGGAGTCTCCAATGAGCCCAGCCTTGCCCTTCTATCCAAGGTTAAAATTTTATGAAGCCTTGCCGCTTCATGTTGACTTTCAATGGAGTCACAAAATTGTCTCCAAGATTTCCTAGAAGCCTTCTTGACTTCTGACTTGTACCTTCTTTGAGATTCTTTGTAAGAATCTAGGCTTTCTTGATCCTGAAGTTCCCTGTATTTATTCCAGAGCCTTCGTGTATTTCTCCTCAGGTGTTCAAGATAACTATTCCACTTGAAGCTTCCTGTTACTCTTTTTGCCTTAACAATAGGGCAGTTTAATTCATAAGAGGTAACCAGTGTCCGTGTGAGAAAACTCACACTGAGCTCCAGCTCCTCTTTGTTTTTAATTATATTTGAGGGTCCTCCCTCCAGTCCCCTCCTCACGTCCTCCCTAAAAGATATCCAATCGGTTCGTCTAGGGTTTCTGTAAGACGGGATCTCAATGGAGCCCTCTATATAAAACACAATGTGTCTATGATCTGACAAGGAAGGCTCCAGAGAGACCTTCCAGTCTTTAAATTCCTGCATGATTCCCATGGAACCCAGGGTAAGATCTATGATCCCTTCGCTCCTATTATTAATGAAGGTAGGGGTATCACCAATATTCATGATCTCAAGATCAGTTGTACATAGAAATTCTATGAGGTGCTCTCCCCTTCGGTTTGTATTTTTACTTCCCCAAATGCTATGATGAGCATTGGCATCACATCCTACTACGAGGTTTAATCCTTGTTTCCTACAGTATATCACCAGTCTCTTGAACTCCTCCGGCGGGGGTGGAGATTCAGAGTCTCCTGGGAAATATGCAGAACAGACAACCAAGTCTCTTGGCTGTCCGCCCTCTTCATATCTCATTAGGACTGCTACTAGGTCTCTAGTAATGAAACCCGGTATAGCCCAAGCGTTATGATCCTTAACTAGTATACATGCTCTAGGCTTCTCCTCTGCTATTCCACTGAATAGAGTGAAACCTGCACAATTTAGTCCCATGATATGTCCCTGTCTAAGCCAGGGTTCTTGTATCAGGGCGACCGAAAACCCGCCTTTCTGGATACTTCTATTAAGTACCCTAGAGGCCGCTATACAATGTTGTATATTTGCTTGTATGAAAGTAATCATTCTTTACTTTCATAGAATACTTTACCTTATGCGGTCTCCGGAACTTGCAGCTCCGTCTCCCGCGATGGATCCTGGGGTTTGGCTGGCCCCGGTTCCTGTCCGGGCTCCAGCTCTTCGCCCCTGCTGGTCTCGGTTTTATCTGTGGTGGGGTTGGTCCTCTGCTTGTCACGCTTGCCCTCCACTAATGTGAAGGTAGCCACATGCACCCCGCAGAAGATCTTCTTCCCCACCACTTTCTCCACATCCCTGGAGTCCATGCTGACCACAAGGCGGACGCCTCTCTTCTCCTCCTTGCGGTCGTAGACCCTCCAGCTGGCGGGATTTAAGCCATGGTTCTGGCGTGCCATTCTTCCCAAAAGGACGTTATTGTCCTTTGGTTGTCCTGGTATCCAGACCATGACTCTCTTGTAGGAAAGGAGTTTGTCCATGCCCACAATTGTGAGCCTGGCTCCTTCCCACGGTTGTATATCTGTAACAAGGCTAGAAAGCCATGCTACAGTTTCATTGTTCTCCGCTATGATGACGGCCGCACCCCTTGACAGATAGCAGTCCAGGAACTGAGGCTTAATGGGCCCCTGCTCCGGAAGCTCGTCTATCAGATTGGTGATAGCCTCTTCCACAGCTTCCACCTGTTTCTCGGATAGCTGCTGGTCAGGATATCCCACAGGTACTATGGCCATCCTGATCCCAGCTTTAGCTATCCTGGCGTACTCCACTTTGGGTCTCTTGCGGGTCTGCCGATCTTCTTCTGGGGTTGCCCCCGACAGAAGTCGTTTCCCCGCTGGCATCTTAGTGGGTGGGGTCCTCTGTGCCCTAGAAGCAGAGCCCTTTTCAGGGTCCCGCCTCTTGTGCCCATTGGATCCCTCCACTGTTGTCGCTGTTGTGGTAGTAGAAGTCCCCTCAGCCCCAGGAGTTAGGCCTTCTTTGGCCTGCTCCCGGGCCTTTAAGGCCTTCTTGTACCTCCTCTTTTCAGCGCCAGAGCGCTGTTTCTTCTTCTTCTTCACCTGCAGATTGCCCACCTCTTGAGTGAGCCCTCTAACTGTTGAAGTCGTACTGTCCGAGGGTATCTCCGAAGAGTCCCCTTCGGTTGTTGTTGTGCTGGTATTTCTCTCGGAGGCCCCAGAAGAGCTCTCCGGTTTATGGGTGGCTACGGAACTCATGTAGGTCCCACGAGTAGCTAGGGAAATATATGTCCGCCCAGGCAGAGCCCCGCATACCTGGGTAAGGCTACTTACTTCGAGAGGTCGCCAAGTATCTCGAAGGCTCCGTTCAAGACACATCTCCCATGTGCCATGCACCCCATCGGCACGGGTCGCGTTACACCTTAGGGTTGGGCGGTGCTTTAGCTTCCTCCTCCTTGTATGCCGAATGGTTACCCAATAGGGCTCCATTCGGCATCGCAAGAAAGGAGCTACTAGTCCCCCTCACCGCGAAGAGGATCTTCAATTGAAGAGGGTAACCAAGGTTAGCCCCCTACAATTGTAGAAGCACACACGAGGGGGTTTAAAACCTATTACTCCGTTTTTCGTTGTGGAATACTCCTTTGTTAGATTTTGATAATTGCCATTTAAATTTGTCACTATAGACAGAGAGAAAATACCGCATTTAAACACGGAACTAATGCGTAGTCTGACGGTATTTTATTTCATCATGCAATGGAAGTTCCACCAAAAGGGGGGCGGGGTGTGGCACATGACACTGGGAGAAACATCTACCGTTAGTGCAGTATATGTAGGAATTGTAGGCTATATTATTCTGGAAGTCTTTTTAGAATCATCTTCTAGGTAGACAGAGCATTTAAGTGACCTAAGGGGGCAAAACCACCGTAAAGTATAATTATTATTTTACATTACGGTATTGCTTGGAAATGCGTTCTATATATTCCAGCCGTAGGAAGATTCGTATTATTCATATGGCATCACCCGAGAAATGATTTAAATTTGTAACCAGAGGTTGTGAAACTTCTTTTCACTGCGTTTCATTTACAAAGTAATGGCGTAGAACAGTACTTCGCTAGGACAGGCAATTGAAACTCTTTCGTTCATTTTTGGAAATGTTACGCATAAGAAAGTAGCTCACCTGTGGACGGCTTTCGTCTTAGAACACGAAGCCGAATATCGTTTTTAGGCTTAGTGAAATGAGCGTTGAGGATTGAGGCTATTGTTCATTTGTAAAATTTTCTCTCTTTCTGTAAGTGTGACTTGCGGCAGACTTTTGGTTGTATTTTGTCCTTTTGTTCCGTAATTGATGGCTTGCTTGGATTTGGCGAGTCTCAGATTGTTTACAGCTGTACCTCGCCTTTTCGTGGTGGCCAGCAGCTCAAAACTTATTACTAATTTGTACTCCCTACATTCGACACACTACAGATACTATTTAATACTTGTTAACAACTAATGAATCAGATTTATTATTTAATTATATTGTTATGAATAACTGCTTACGTCTTTTTTGAATGTATACTAAACATTATTGTTTGTTCCGAATGAAATATATCCTAGTGATTGACCTTAAGAATACCTTCACCATGAATAAGTGAAGCAATAAGAAACTGGCGCAGGTAGAGTATGACAGTTGTATAGCAAATTATTAATTGTGCGTTTTACAGAGTACGATAATTGACCTTTCAGCAAAACAAAGAATAAATATTCTTGCTCACTTTCAATTTAAATTATTACACACATGTTAAGAGTTAAGATAGAGTCACAATTATGGATCTTTGTTTAGTGGCATATAAAAACTTGCAAATTCAGCAGAAAATTGATCGTTTGTAGATATTTACAAATCACAATTATTTGCCTTGGAAAATAATAATAGATTATTTTGTATGCAATGGCCGAAATTACAATAAATGATTAAATAGCATTTAATCTAAGTTTATCTTGGAAGGAAATATGTATTTTCTTCATATGGTTACCTTAAGTCGTCGTTAGAAATATAACCGCAGTAACAATCTGAGTTATGAACATTGTTGCTATCTTGTAATTATTTCATGAAATTTTGGGAAATTTTGCAATATGAATCAGTTTTAATGTTCTCATATTTTAAATTGTGAGTGCGGCAGCAGTTTTAATTGGTGTTCCTTGGTAATTTCATCAGTGTTATCCACGTTCAGAAATAATTTTGAGATATTCTTCCCCATAGAATACCACAAGTTCTTCACAATATTAAATTGTCAACTTACCTTTTTAAAGTAGGAATATGACATTTCAGAATTATTATTATTATTATTATTATTAGTAGTAGTAGTAGTAGTAGTAGTAGTAGTAGTATTTCACATTTACGATAGGATCAACACCAATTTTCATAGGATAATGCAGCGAAAGTACACTTCTAAATATAACACAAGTATTTCAACTAAGAGATTAGAATATTCCTCTCACACTTTGGTCGAATCGCGGGTGGGAACTGTACAATATATATATATATATATATATATATATATATATATACAGGAATGTCTTAAAATTCTGCTTCCACCTTGTCTTTCTCTTCTTCTCCGTTAACGTATTCTTAAGGAAGATAGGAGAACAAGAAGAGAAAATAAACAGGAGGGTCTTAAAACGTTCCTTCCTCCTTGCCGTTTTCTCTTCTTCTTCTTCTTCTTCTTCTTCTTCTTCTTCTTTCTCTACAACATCATCATATTACTTATTAGGAAGATTCGAGAGGAAGAGAAAATATACAGGAGGGTCTTAAAAATCTGCTTCCACCTTGTCTTTTCTCTTCTTCTTCTTCTTCTTCTTCTTCTTCTTCTTCGTTACCTTCTTCTTTACAAAGACTGAAGAACAAGAAGAGATAATATAGAGGGGGGGGGGTCCAACAGTATTCCTATATGTATGTATGTATGTATGTATGTATGTATGTATATATATATGTGGAATGTTCCTGTTTTACTGCTGGATGCCCTTCCTTACGCCAGCCTTATGCGGAGGAATGCATTCACCATTTCGTGTTTCTGTAGTCGTTGATAGTATGAAGTGTATATGAAGAGGAGTGGGCTGGGGAGACATTAACCAGACATGATTAAAATTCCGACCGGGCCGAGAATCGAACTCAGAATTCTTTGAACCGAAGGCATCAACGCTGACCATGCAACCAAGGAGCTGGATAACAATGACATTAGAAACATGATAATTTTTCTATAATATATTGACCTTACATCACACTAAAACACACGGTATACTTTATCGTAACAGCACTCGACAAGTTGTAATTCAATAAATTAGTAACAATTTTGTTTCGTAACGAATTATAAGAGTTTACTGTTATTTTTTTTATATCTTTGAACTGTGAACCTGGCAAAGAGAACGTTAGTCGAGGTGTAGACACCAGAAACCACTGTAACAACATGATCCTACATTTTTCTGCCGAAATGTTTACGTATTGTACTTCCTCGGTTGTGCTGATTGTCAGTTTGAGCTGTCAAAATTTTATTTAAAATCCGTACAAATAAGTAAATGTTTGTCGTTCGTGTCTAAATGTATTTCATTATAAGACGGCGTTAGTATACACCGTCGCTGACTTGAAGTACATATCTACAGAGGGAACCGGTCGCGTTGTACGGATCGTGAAGCATTAACCTTGCATTCGTGAGATGGTCTTATAGGCGACGATGGGATAGGAAAGGGCTAGGAGTTGGAAGGAAGCGACACTGGTGTTTAAGGTACAGCTCCAGCATTTGCCTGATGTGAAAATGAGAAACCTCGGAAAACCATTTTCAGGGCTGCTGACAGTGTGGTTCAAACCCACTATCTGTCGAATGCAAGATCACACGTACGTGACCCAAGTCACGCAGCCAACCCTTTCGCTACTTGGACGATTTTATCACATGAGCTATAACGGAGGTAATAATTAACTTAGACGGTGAGTTGGAAATATTCTTAATTTGTCATAGTAACAAGTTAACAGGCGAAGGTGGTGGTTATTGTTGTGTTTGTTTTTATCAATAACACGTTATGGAAGGATAATGCAGCGAGTCTCCCATAAGTAACAGCGCTATCTGTATACAGTGACGCAAGTGCAATAAACAGTTATAAGTTGAAAACAATATTCTCTCGAATTATTATTTTAGATTATGATTGCTATTATCATCATCATCATCATTATTATTATTATTATTATTATTATTATTATTACTTGTATGTATGGCTGTGAAGTGTTACATCCAGTTAGTATTTGTATTATTATTACGCTACGATTGCGTTGTGTGTGAGGTTATGTCATGAAACATGTGTTGTACATAGACATTTATATCAGTTCCGTTAATGTAAATGCCTGTAAATTAATATTATAATTTATTCCTACCTGTATACATACATTGTAATCCATAATTGTGAAACACACTGTAACTTCCAGAATGGTGATAGTCACGAGAACGATTGAGAATATTCCATACATCTATGTATTATGCACCCTCGAGTCTTCGAGAAGGTATTGCTTGTAATGCATCTTTCTGGAAGCCTGGCCAGGATACCTATATAAAGGGACGATCTAGACGGTGAAGTTAGTCATTGAGAGCTACTGTTAAGTGAGTTGTTGGAAGAGAGTTATGGTGTAGCAAGAATATTTATCTCGTGTGACATGCAATCGTTGCAGTCTCTATATTGAAGTGACCGCTTTGTGATGTGAGTGTTTTGTTTGTGCCAACGGCGTTTAAAGTTATGTGTGTGTTTAATTTGTAAATAAATGTGAAGAAAATAATTGTATCAACTGAGAGCATCTCGTCCGCCTCTGTGGTGTAGTGGTTAGCGTGATTAGCTGCCACCCCCGGAGGCCCGGGTTCGATTCCCGGCTCTGTCACGAAATTTGAAAAGTGGTATGAGGGCTGGAACGGGGTCCACTCAGCCTCGGGAGGTCAACTGAGTAGAGGTGGGTTCGATTCCCACCTCAGCCATCCTGGAAGTGGTTTTCCGTGGTTTCCCACTTCTCCTCCAGGCGAATGCCGGGATGGTACCTAACATAAGGCCACGGCCGCTTCCTTCCCTCTTCCTTGCCTATCCCTTCCAAACTTCCCATCCCTCCACAAGTCCCCTGTTCAGCATAGCAGGTGAGGCCGCCTGGGCGAGGTACTGGTCATTCTCCCCAGTTGTATCCCCGACCAAGAGTCTGAAGCTCCAAGACACTGCCCTTGAGGCGGTATAGGTGGGATCCCTCGCTGTGTCCGAGGGAAAAGCCGACCGTGGAGGGTAAACAGATGATGATGATGATGATGATGATGAGAGCATCTCGTGTGCGTCTTTGTGAATACGGTAACAGAGTGAATCCGAACTCCACTGACAACTTCCGGATGTTGTTCAGAGATACCTTCTGAGTATATTGGTATAAGGGACCAGTGGTCTCTGGTGGTTCTTTACAGAGTAATAACGTAATTATTATTTATTCCGTTTGTTACACCAATCAACCTTTTTCTGTGAAAATACCTTCACAACAGTTAAACGCATGTAATATGCAATAACCAAAACTCACAACACAAAAAACAGAGTAATGCAATAACCCACAGATGAAGCACGTAAGCTTTTACCGCAGTGTGTTCAATGTGTTCTGCCAGTGTATCGTACAGTAACGGGTGCTGTAAAGGTAACAAATTCCGACACCCCGGCGTATGTCAAGAACCTGGAAATGCATTTAAGGAATTAAAATTGCATTCTAAGGACTTAAACGTGTATAGTTACTGGTCACCTTCTTCATAAGTTCCGTATGCTGAGACTCATAACTGGTGCGAAAAATGCGTAGCAGGTTTTCAAGAATGTTATCCCTCAAGCTACTATAGTTTTTACATTTGATAGAAGTCAATGCAGTGAATGTGTTCGCAGATCTATGTTGGTCCGAATATTATCAGCATTTCAATTGCTGTGATAACTGGAAATGTGTTTATTTTACGTAGTTCAATCCAGAAGATTTTGTAGTTAATGGGTGCTTTGAAGAGCTCATTCATGCTTAACTGAACAACATATCTCACATTTCCAGCTTCAACTTCACTTCATTGTTGGGAAACCAAACTTAAATTCATAAATGTAGACTAAAATTTATGTACTCCTCCCGAGGTGGTGTGTAGCTCTTTTCAGGCACTCCCTCCCCACCCCCACAATGGTGAACTGGATGTACATTTTCAGTCACATACCAAACCTCCTGCCAGTCTTAAATTACTGAGAGTACCGGGAATGGAACCCCGGCCTCCGAGGAGTGCAGCTGTTAGTGCTAACCGTTAGCCGTTACCTACGGAGATTGAAAGTTCATGCATGAACTGAGGTGTAATGTCTGTAGTCAAAGGTCTCTGAAGGAATTGAAAAACAATATTTTCTCTTCTACATTCATGAATGCCTTTGCTGGCGGGACCTAGTGTTTACAGTGCACGAAGTCTTCTGGTATGAGATAGAACACATTAGTTACTCATGACCTATCTCCGTCTCATCGTTAGCTTTGACGATATGGTAGTTACCGAGGTGCATAAGTGACGCTGGTAACACCGTCCCTTATGAAGCCAGTCCTTGTTATGAATGGTATGAAAATGTCCCTCATTTGGTTGGTTGGTGCGTGCATTTCAACGTGCATGACAGACTCATGTGTGATGGGAAAGGCAGACTAGGTGAGGAAAGCAACGGGAAACTAATTCACTCATTTTTCTTAGTTTGCACCTTAAATGACGCCTAGGCCATCTGTGGTGCGCATGGTAGTTCCTCGCATTTAATATTTAATCAGAATTTTAATTATTATCAACTTATAATTCACCTCCCATGTCCGACTCATTGGCTGAATGGTCAGCGTTGAGGCCTTCGGTTCAGAGGGTCCCGCGTTCGATTCTCCGCCGGGTCGGGGATTTTAATTCTTCTGGCCCGGGGACTAGGCATTTGTGTTTGTCCCAACACTTTCCTCTTCATATTCACACAACACACTACCACAGAAACACGCAATAGTGATTACATCCCTCCATATAGAGTTGGCGTCAGGAAGGGCATCCGGCCATAAAACAGGCCCAAATCCACATGTGAGTCACGGTTCGTACCCGCGACCTCACGGGCGTGGGAAAAGGCGGTAGAAAAGGAAGAGGAAAAAGATTTAATTCACCTCCCATAAAGAGACAGGTAAGGTAAGTGTGTATTCTGCCCGAAGGCAGGTCCAAACCTCCGCAGAGGTGTGCCTGAGCCGGAGTTTACGTACGGTAGGGTGGCCAGTTCCTTTCCGTTCCTCCATTCCCCTTACCCCCACCAGCTGCATGTTGTGTGTATGAGTAATTTACGCTTAATTAGGAAATAGTATAAGTAGTATAATTAGTGGAAATTAGTAATAGGCAGCCTCAATATTATTTGTTGTATTGTGGTTGAGTGTAAGAGAGGACCGGGTGCGCTAACTTCGCCACATGATGGAAGCCATAATAAATAAATAAATAAATAAACAAACAAACAGCGCGTGGCAACCCATCCACTTCTTGACCACGCCCAGTGTTGCTTAACTTCGGAGATCTCACGGGATCCAGTGTGCCATCACGGCTACGGCCGTAGACAAAGCCTTTGGACACCCACAGCAAACATTGCGTGTATTAGTTGTTTCTGATGAAAGTGTACCTGCGAGGAACTTATACAATGCCGTGCACCCTTTTTTTTTTTTTTTTTTTTTGAGCGACTTTGCAGGATTGCAATTTTTTAAGGATAATCCGAACATTTTCGAATCTCAACTGGCCACAACCCAGTTGGTTCGGATTACCGGGGTTTAATTGTATCTGCAAAGGCCTACATAAATCGTTTGGAAAGCAAGGAGCGGAGTACCATGCTAGACACCACACTGTGCATTCGCACACGACTTGACTTCGGGACATTACTCCATGAAGTAAATTACACTTGTTTTAGGTTACAACACTCTTTTTGTGAAATCGTAGATAAGTAAGAAAGCAAGTGATCATAGTTTGGTATGAAAGTGGATACCCGGTCAGCTGGTGAGGTCGTGCCCTGTAGACGTCGCTGGGGTCAGCGAGATTCTCTCAGTGCTCGCTCTGTGTTCAGAGCTGTGTTGTGTTGGGTGGGTGGAGACCTACACGAACCTGATTTGGTGTTAATTGCGCGGAACGACCTTGTTAGCAGGTAGAAACCATGAGGTTAGGCTGAGGTCATATTGGACCAAGCAACATTACCGTATATAATAACTTCCGCTTCAACATAGCTTGCTCGTTCTCAAAGTCCAGCCGCATTATCCTTAAAACTCTACTTAGACATATGACGGTAAACATTCGTAATATGGTTACTTCCTAGTTTCCAGATCCAAGCATCCTATCTCTACAGTGTATTTTTTTGTCGTATATTCGTAAAAAGGTGTGGGAAGTTGTAGAAAGGTGAACCGATCTAGTGCTACACGTTAAAGTCAAAGGTTACCTTCGTGTTTGAAAGAGGAGTTAAATTAATAATATAAGCGTTTATGGTTAACACGTCAACTGATAATTAATCTTCAGTTAGATGGATAGGGCTTAGTTTCTTTCGGACACCTTCAGGCATTCTTTTAAAGCTCATATGAACTTCTGAATATAAGAAACTGAACCTTCTGCAAGGGCTTGATGATATTCAAAATCATATCATGTCTGCTTCCATAGAATTTGGAAAGTATTTAAAATCAGTTTATTAGATCTGTCCTGCTTATGGACTGTTATTTTAGTACTGTCTGCAAATCGGAATGTTCGCGCCTCCAGAATCCTCTGTTTACCGAGAAAGTGGCTGTGCGGTTTGGGCCACGTACTGTAGCTATCAGCTTGCATCTGGGAAATAGTGGATTCGAGCCCCACGCTCGATAGCCCTGAATATGGTTTCCCGTGGTTTCCCATTTTCACACCAGGCAAATGCTCTACCATGCTCAGTGAATACGCGTCCTTTATACTTGAAATGATCCACCTGTTACAATTTCGTATTCCCTATGCGCATTTTGGGATTTATAACCTACATATCAGTCCAGAACAGGTAACATCATGTCGTCATGCTTGATCAGGGTCTATTCCTTAAATCGGTACTCCTGTGTCAGATCTTAGTCTCGTAGCTTATCTTACCGTCGCGAGTTGATATAAGTACTTATGATGAATTTAAATAATGTATATTATTTACAATGCATTATCTTTTCTGGTACTTTCATATTATCTGAAACCTTGGCTTTGAAGTGAATGAAGTATGAGCGATCCTTACTCTTTATGCTGCCAGTTCCTGTAGCACTCCTAGTGTCTGTTGCAGTGTATATTTCAATGGACTTGGCGGACTGATATCGTGATAGACTTCTGGCTCTGTGAGGAACGTGGTGGAAAAGTAACTTATCTCACTTCTCATTTCCCTAGAACGCATCTTCTGCGAGGCTATCTAAGCTTCCGTTAGCAGCTTTTGGGGATTCAACCAGCCTTCGGACTGAGGAATTAACATACTTGTGGTACTGACCCTTTTCATCATAGTTTGCACTTTTCTTTGAAAAGTGTGTTGAGAATTGATGTATTTCACTCATGCTTCATCCGTTCATGTGAAGAAAGAACCGCCTAAACTTTGACTCTTTCCTTATGGAAGAATCTCTGTCGGGTCGGGATATGTAAATGTAGGTTCATCATTGGATGACTGCTAAAAATTGTTAGTGTCATTTACGACGGATGAAGGAGGGTAGTGGAAAACGCTGTGCCGGCAGGTAGTTTCCCGATGTCGAAAGACACCAAAGGGGGTTCTCTAAATGTTTGCTGTCTCACCCACTGAGCGATTCGCCTTCGACAATCGACCCTCACTCTGAGCGCTTTGTGTGGAGATTTGGAACAGAAATCGTGCCTTTGATGCGCAATTTGGTGAAAATGTAACAGCCGCGTCATCCCTTGCATCCTGTCACTCGGAGTTTAGAGGTAACCCTGACAATCTACTACCTGAGAAATTTCCATCTAATCGACTTGCTTGCAGATGGCCAGTTCACGGTACTGTCAGACAAATGACGGATAATTCCCAATAGCCTACATTATTCTCATTAGTTTATTATTATTTCGAAACAATCGGACCAATTGTATGAAGTCGAGTAGGTTTTTTGCCAATCAATGACTTTTAAGGTACAAGGAATGTTGCAGTTATGTTGAATTAATAGAGTAGCATGTTCTTCGCGGAGGTTTTAAAATAAATTACCTATAATATTTTTTTTTGCGAGGATAGTCTTTTGAATGTTAATTACCAGTATGTCATACACTGAATGACGTGAGCTTGTTTCAGCCGCATTCCACAATGCGATTCAAAGATTAAATTACGTTATTCAGCTAAATGAGAAAAATAGAAATCTTTCGTTGTAAGAGAAATTGGGAGACTCGCTATATTTTTCCCCGGTGAAAATTCATTATTTGAGTATATTTACCTTTGTCCATACACTGATCTTATTCTTATCCTCCTTCTTCTTTTGGGCTCAGAATGTAGAGCGCTGGTTTTCTGAGCCCAAGTTGCCGTGTTTGATCCCGGCTTAGACCGCTGATATTTGAAGTTGTTCAAATAGGCCTCTTCCCATCGGCGAATTTACGGCACGTAAACTATTACGTGCTGAACAAGATTCTTGCATTTTACCTTCTCCAAAAATCGTAAAATAGTAGTTTAAAAAAATTATATTTGTTCGTGGCGTCGACCCCTGTGGATCTTCTGCTACTACTTGCACCATATGATATGAACCTGCGTGTAATCGGAATTGCGGAAGTGCAGAGTGTTGAATATGAGGAAAGGAACGTTCATGACGACACAAACACCCAGTCCCCAGGACTGGGATATTAATCATTTACAATTAAAAACCCCTAACCCGGCCGGGAATCGAACCCGGAGCCACTGGGTGACAAGCGGACGCGTTGCCCCCTTCACCGCGGGGCCGGACAAAATAGTAGTTAGGGAAACGTAAATCCAGTATTCTTCTTTTTCATCTTTTTCAACTTCACCTTTTAGCATCTACTGCAGAATGTAGTGCTCTTCCATTCCACTTGATACCGCTGATGCAGAAGAGAATGTTCGCTGTGCTGATTCTGTTGTGTTCTTATGATTGATAATGTTACAGCTTTATTTGATATCTTGTGATTTAGGACGTTTTAAATAAAGCTGTGTCTCTATCAGGTTCTGACTACAGCACATTGTCCTACATGTTCTTGGCCGATAAACTTTACAATTTAAATGTTTATATCGTCCATTATATAAAAGGTCAAAGGTAAGCTGAAGAAAGGAATCTTACTTACACAACACAGACCTTTCTGTGTTCCTACCATGACATTTCTAATCTACGAACACTAGAAATTACCGCCTCATTTCTTCTATTCTTTAACAACTGCTTGTCTTTTCTAATGTGTTTTATTACAATGACATAGGCTACCTGTTTTAACTGAAAGAGAAAATAACACTGTAATTATATTTCGATTAACTATTGTCCGAGTTTTCCTTTCCATCGTGTTTGCGTATGACACTTTTATTTTCTGCCCAGCAACATTATTAATGTTCAGAAGTTAGAACGTCATATTTGTATCGCCGTACATCCGCATCGCAGCATTACTGTTCTGTCGGTACCAGCTCTTGAACATTATTCCTGATATTAAAAGCAAAGAAGAACTTGTGCGTATTTATTCATAAATGCGTGGTACATTTGTTGTACGCCTCGTTTTAATGGTAAAATATTGTCGAATAGTAAAAAGTAGAAACGAAACAGTCATCTCTGTACAGGCCATGAAGGCCCTTTGAGGGGTGGAAGGTGAAGTCTTCCACGATCCGTAATCATGGCACTTTGTGGGGTGGAGTCATCAGCTCTACATCTGGCCGCCTTTGCCCCCCACCTCCCACCCCACCCACCCCCACCCCAGAAATTAACCTAATACTAATTTTTATATAGGCTGAGTGAAGCTCAGTGCCATGTGCACTTCCAGAAGTGGAAATCTCGTTCCATTTTTTGACTTCATGACGGGGAATGACCCCTAGTCCCTTCTGGGTTAACCGAGCACGCCTGTACCGCCTCGGCCAGGCAGCTCCTGCTCTTGAACAGTAATCGAGTGAAATGGTCTTTTCAATTTATTTACTACCAGCAGTACCCGGGACTCTACTCGAGTTGGTAACAATAGTGAACAATCCTGTTATAACTTAGCCCTGATCAACCACTCTGTCACATTTCATCTCTCTCCTCAGCCTTTACATCATTTAGTGGGTCAGCCAGGGAACATGACTTGTAGTTTAGACAGATTAGGCGATGTCTCTTTCAGGAGACGTGCATTTACTTTAGTTTGCTCACATTTTCTTTCGTTGATCCCTGCCGTCCACCTTAACAAAACCTCTCTCACACAATTAAGAAACATAACGATTGTTAGTGTTGTACCATTAATGAATACCAGTAACAGTTTTTCTCCGTAATACCTGTACCACGCTCGACATGCGAGCTCTTTGGGCTGGATACTCGGAATGTTGCTTTATCATGTAAAAACGTAGTTATCTGGCAAACTATTCGAGTTACGAAGAACCTGTATATCAGCAGTTTTGTAGGGAGTTTAATTCTAAATCCTGCATACATTTTCTTTTTTTATACGACTAATATTGTAGGCCTACCAGTTGTTTTGGTTTTTATCGGATAAAGCATGCGCCAAAACACATAATAGGTACAGATTATTTTTCCTGAGAAAAAAATGCTAGTGTTAGGAAGAACATCTGCCTTTACTGTCTTGTAGAAGATTTAATTCTAAGTACAGCAGACCGAGTAGACACCATTAAATGGGACTAGCATTTCAGGCAGCGTATTCAATTTAAGGGACTCAGACACACAATTTTTTCGTCTTGCTCTACTTTCTTAAAAACAACAACCTGCTCTCCAGATAAGTGAGAATAATTATATGCAAGAAATAATCTTCCTTGTGGTAAAATAATTAATGAAATCTGTGGAATAGTTTCGGAGACAACTCTCCACATACATAGAAACTTTCATAATTATACTAACAAACCTTTAGAATACCGTACAGAAATGTTGGGAAAAACGATACTTGTCAAGCTCGAGTAATGGAAGTGTAGGTGGATATTAAGAGCGTGTGTTTGACTAATAGTGTTGGCATATTGACACAAAGGAAAACAAAATCTTTTTATAAGAATTTTCAATATTACGATTTGGAATTTACCTTTCTTAAAATTAAGATAGCTAAGTCCTGTTCAGACGTTAGTTTCAAAAAAATATAATGTTCAAAAACCCTTTACGATATTAAGAAATTACGTGAAGTAATCTTAAAAACACTCAATAACACTTAATGTAGGGTCTAGGTGATAAGGTGTAAGGTGTATTTAAAGCACTGTGCCGTGCAGTTTTGGAATAAAGAGTACGGCTCCTTGGATGAATGGATAGTGCCCTGGCCGTCGGTCCAGAGGGCGTCGGGTGCGATTCCCGACCGGACTGGAGATTTTAATTGCGTATAGTTAATTCTTCTGGCTCGGGGACTGCGGATTTGTGTTCGTCTTAATACAGATGTCACCAACTCGATAGCTGCAGTCGCTTAAGTGCGGCCAGTATCCAGTATTTGGGAGATAGTAGGTTCGAACCCCACTGTCGGCAGCCCTGAAAATGGTTTTCCGTGGTTTCCCATTTTCACACCAGGCAAATGCTGGGGCTGTACCTTAATTAAGGCCACGGCCGCTTCCTTCCAACTCCTAACCCTTCCCTGTCCCATTGCCGCCACAGGACCTATCTGTGTCGGTGCGACGTAAAGCAAAAAAACAAAAAAAAACAAACAGATGTCTTTATCTCACTCAACACTACTCTACCAACCACCAGAGAAACTCGAAATTGTGAATACGTCCCTCCACTAAGGAGGGCGTCAGGAAGAACATCTGGCCATTGCCGACCTTAATAAATTGATAACTTGGGAAAAAAGGCCAAAGAAGGATATGTTATATTCGGGAGATGGTGAGTTCGAATATCGTCGCTAGCACTAAATATGTTTTTTCATGGTTTTATATTTTCACACCAGTCAAATGCTGGCTGGGGCTGTGCCTTACTTAAGGCCAGGATTACGACCTTCACAGTCCTAGCCCTTTTCCATCCTTGCAACGCCGAAAACTTTCTGTGTGTTAGTGCGAGTTTAAACCACAAAAAAAAAAAAAGCACTAAAGAGATCGATACTGAAAACAGATCATACTGCACAGTATTAATATAACAGAAATTCTCACAGAGAAGACTGATTACGTGAAGGAGAATATTTTCGTACCGTAGGATGGACTTTCTTTCATTCTTTCTTTCTTTCTTTCTTTCTTTCTTTCTTTCTTTCTTTCCGGAGCATTGGACATGAAAATAAGATGAAGTTTTGATCTTACTAAAGTAAAATTATAAAGTTAAATACATTTCGCGGATTTGATGGAGAGTTTTGAAAAACGATTCAGTTACATGGTAAGTTGATAGATCCCATATTGAGTTATTCGAGGGCACAGATCGTGAGGTAAAAGAAACCGAAGACGAGAGAAATGTGCGAAAAGGGGGAGGAGTAGGTTTGAAAGACGAGTTTTAGTTGCCAGCTGCTGTGATTGGTGGCTACTTTGGGTGGGAGGGGGGGATTGGTACTCCTCCCCTGTCTGCAATGAGTAGTGAGAATAGGCTACCGGCATCACCATACCGGTCCCCTTCCTCTGTTTTACTCCTCGCTGCAATTACCGAGCCAGACTTGCTACTGTTCTCTTTCTCAACAACACGTTTTGCACTTCACTCACGGCTATCTCTCCCCTCCAAGAAGGACAAATGTCTGCAAAAATGTAATTGTTGCTTCGCACAGTTTCTGTTATAGCTGATTTAGGGGAAACCTCAGTCATCAGCTCAATGGACTTAGAGATCTTCACTAAAACGAGGCAAAACGTATAGACTCAGTTATCGTAAGATTTAATGACTAACAGTCGATCGTAAGTGCCAACTAGACGCAATTATTGTTTCTGGGGTAATGCTCAACATACACATAAATGAGATTTGAAATAAAGTGTACTACAGTACGAGATCCGTAAGGAAAAATACCAGTAAATTAAAAGAATGGAAAAAGAAGTCACGTCCCTGTGGTTCGAATTCCACATACAGTAAAACTCGAGGTCTCCTGGTTATGATCACGATATTATTTTCTTTTAACGTAAAACTGATAAATATTAGAGGATATACTGTAGTATAATTGCAACTACTTCTACTACTGCTACTACTACTACTATCACTCTTTGTTTTATTTTCCACTACCTAGGTGCTTATGTTTCTTTATGTGCCGGTAATTCTGTCGATACGAAGCTGGCGTGTTTGAGCACCTTCGAATCCACTACCTTTGGCTTTGATACTCAGCTCTCTACCAGGGAAGCCATTTGGTCAGATTAATAAATTAATAATAATAATAATAATAATAATAATAATAATCATCGTCGTCTATGAGTAGGCTTATATAGATTTAAAAAATGCCAGAATTTTCCCCGTCAATAAGAGTTCTTTGTAGTGGCACGTTAGAATAAGTTGTTGAAGTATGAGACACATTCAAATATCGATATATCAAAGAAATGGGAAAATGTTCCAGTGAAATTTCTAAATCATATTAAATTTTATGTAACAATGTAGGCTAGGGGAAAATATGAGCAATACAAAGAATTACTGAAGTTGTACAGGGATAACTACACTAAAAGAAAACCAAGAAAGTAGACATACACACTACAACAGGAAGTAGGTTAAGTAACTTGCACAGGAAATGAACAGAATAATATAATAATTGAGAACTATCATCAAAGTTAATTTTGAAATATAAACAATATAAACAATCAAGCATCTCAACAAAGTCATAAGAGGGAAAAAGTAGCAATATATTTACTGTTGAGGCACTCGAAAATAAACTCCCTAAGTTCGTGTTATATTCTAAAACAGTGTAGTTAATAGCTACGTAAGCGATTAGTGGGACTTTTGTACAGTAAAGTCCCAGCAAGTGTGCTGTTGGTATGACTGTCGAATTTCAATAATCATAGGCCTATAATCATCAGCATTGTTTGAATGTAATGTCTTTGATATTTCATGATGATTATAATTCAGTCTCGCTAATACGAACCTCATAATCTGAAAACTCACTTAGATCGAGCTAAAATTTTAAAATATAGCAAAGTTGTAATGAGCGAGAAAATACATTTCAGAACGAAAATTATTTGCATTTTTATTAGCCAAGTATGTAGTTAACATAAAAAAATAATAGTGCATCTGTATTGTAATAGTAGTCCTTTTTTGAGGTAGAAATACGATAAAAATAAATCATCGTGCACGATAATTCCTGTTAACAATACATGGGATATCCCATTCCATGAGTGGATGGACAAACGTGGGTTGAAGGGCAGCGTGAGTCACCCCTCATCGCAAGCACCTGCTGTCCGAAGTCGTGAATTTTGAGATTCATTAGAATGTTAATTTAGCTACTAGTTTGCAATCGTGAGTCTTAAATTTCCCAATATAATGGTCCGTTATTGGACATTATAAAATTTCCAGCTAACTCATTCTTGGTTGCCTGCGTTTCGCCCCCATGTGCTAAGTTGGGCTCGTCAGTTGGGACTTAGTACACCTCCCAAGACACAAGGCTAGTGCATACCGTGGAGGCCACTGCATAGGCTACTTGAAGCCACCAGCAGTGCCAATGCACTATGCGAGCTATGTCTCATTTCCAAAAATTGATGCCTGCCTGGCCATCAGATGATATAGATGTTGATTCCCATAGGGAACTTAAAATATTTGTCCAGAATGAGTAAATTTATAATACCAATTTAATGGTCCGTTATTGGACATTATAAATTTTCCAGCTAACTCATTCAACGCAGGCAACCAAGAATGAGTTAGCTGGAAACTTTATAATGTCCAATAACGGACCATTATATTGGTATTATAAATTTACTCATTCTATACAAATATTTGAAGTTCCCTATGGGAATCAACATCTATATCTTAAATTTCCTACTAATTTTAGCCCGTGAGTTTTGAGACTCGTGAGTTTTGAGACGTAACTGCATACTAAATCCCTTGTATAAGTGAAACGTATACAGTAATCCTATTTCGAAGTAGTGTTACTGTGATGGCATATAAGCTGCAGTACGTGGAATAATCTCAAAATCTTTGAGATCGAGCAGAACATACTGGAGAAAATTATAATATGAATATTCCAAGGGCTAACCTAGCATTATTAACCTCCCCTGTCCACCCCCTTAGCGTAACAGCGTTATTATCCGCCGTCCTGGGTTCGATTCCTGTTACTGTACGAAATTTAACAATGGCAGGAGGACTGACATGTGGTTAAAATAGTACACGCAGCTCACCTCTATTCGGGGTGTGCCTAAAAAGATCCGCAAAACCTCGCAGTGAGCATCTCCCTTTTTACCAGGACGACGGTAGTGGAGATAAATCGTGGTTATATTTAACCCAAAGAGCGAATAACAGACTATTCTTTGAAATATTTTAATTTCCTTGTTGTTTTATTTAAAATTCAAATATATTCATGTGGCGGGCTGAGTGGCGCAGACGGTTGAGGCGCTGGCTTTCTGAACCCAACTTGGCAGGTTCGATCCTGGCTCAGTCCGGTGGTATTTGAAGGTGCTCAAATACGTCAGCCTCGTGTCGGTAGATTTACTGGCACGTAAAAGACCTCCTGCGGGACTAAATTCCGGCACCCCGGCGTCTCCGAAGACCGTAAAAGTAGTTAGTGGGACGTAAAGCAAATAACACTACTACACTATATTCATGTAAATAGAGAGTGGTGCAAAATATATCACAACACAGATATTTTGCCACACAGCTGCATCATTAAATTTTCCGAATGTAAACACTTCCATCCCTGTGTACATCCTTTGAGAAGTATAATCGTGCTTAATAAAAGCTGATAATAGGCTATAATTTAACATTTGTTATAATGTTCCCTTGTCTTAAAACCACCCCCGTCTTTATCCTATGTAGTTGCTACTTACGAAATGCGTTCAGTTTTGACATTTGGCCAACAAATGAGATTAGGTTGATGAATGTCTTATGCGCGAATGGTTGCCTTCTATTGTAAATAAGCAATTTATTTAACGACCTTGATGGAGCAGATATCGGTTTATGTGTTTTACAAACTCTTGTTCGACCGCCGTATTTACTTACATTGTGATTATCTTGCTCATTATAACTGTCCTTTTTACCTGTTAAGCTCTAAGAAATATTTTATGTTCCTGTAGTTCAGTTCAAACTTGCAGATTCTGTCCGATTAATAAGGTCATTTCTAGTGTTATTGGAACACTTAAGTTTCGTGGTGTAACAAGGTCCATTATTGGTCTCCAATGCACCAGGTTCGTGTTTATAATATTATACAGACCACCTGTCTATAGTCTTTGTTATGTTTTTAGGAAAAATATTATATTATACTTTTTAGAGTTGTATTAATGTGAAAGAAATGTCATAAGGAAAAAGCTGTCTTCTGAGGATATCAAACATTATTTTAAAGGTATTTTATCAACTCTTGCCCCTGCTTGCATAAGAGGTTATAAGTACTGTCAGAGACCATTTTGTAGTTTTTTTTTTTTGCTATTTTGCTTAACGTCGCACCGACACATATAGGTCTTATGGCGACGATGGGACAGGAAAGGCCTGGGAATGGGAAGGAAGCGGCCGTAGCCGTAATTAAGGTACAGCCCCAGCATTTGCCTGGTGTGAAAATGGGAAACCACGGAAAACCATCTTCAGGGCTGCTGATAGTGGGGTTCGAACCCACTATCTCCCGGATACGAGCTCACAGCTGCGCGCTCCTAACGGCACGGCCAACTCGCCCGGTCATTTGTAGTATCACATGTCCACAGAATATAATGATTGGTTTATCTACCAAGTTGGCTACGCCGTTTTTTCATGTGGCTCAGTTTGCATTCAGGAGATAGTTGGTTCGAACCCCACTGCCGGCTATGCTGAAGATGGTTTTCCGTGGTTTCCCCCTTTCACACCAGACTGATGGTAGGGCTGTACGTTAATTACGGCAATGGACTCGTCCTTCCCAGTCAAACCCCATCCTATACCATCGTCGATGCGACATATAAAACATATAGGTCTAGCAAAATACGAAAAGTAATGGTTAATGGTAACAATACCTATAACATATTTGACGTACGGTAAGTAAATGTAAAATCCATAGCATTCCTTTCAAAAATTTGTGGACCGAGCTCGATAGCTGCAGTCGCTTAAGTGCGGCCAGTATCCAGTATTCGGGAGATATTAGGCTCGAGCCCCACTGTCGGCAGCCCTGAAGATGGTTTTCCGTGGTTTCCTATTTTCACACGAGGCAAATGCTGGGGCTGTGCTTTGGTTGGGACCACAGCCGCTTCCTTCCCCTTCTAGCCCTTTCCTCTCCAATCGTCACCATGGGACCTATCTGTCGGTGCGACGTAAAGCAACGTGTAAAAGAATATATATATATATATATATATATATATGTGTGTGTGTGTGTGTGTGTGTGTGTGTGTGTGTGTGTGTGTGTGGACGTCGGACAAAACTGCTCAAGTCTCAAAAACATGATTTTTCGGGAGAGATCATTAAAGAGTTAAATACTTCCATTAAATCAGGGATTTATAATATGAAGGTACTTGATACAGATATGTGAGTAGAAATGAATGTGCAATGGCATGTGATGGAATATTTTGTCATTTTTATCATCGTCTACGTGATAGAGATTAGAAGAGGTAAAAATAATTAAGTTTACGTAAGTAGTTTTAATATACTTTGTTACTGTTTTTGTTAAAGCAGGAGAAACAGTGTTAATGAGATTACGTAGCTTTCCCTAATGAAAACAACATACAAAATTTTGTAGAATGCGTACACGAGTTAACTTGATATTATTTACTAATAGCAAAATCGTCTAATTCATGGCTTCGCATGGAGTAAAAAATACATTCATTAATACGCAAACAGATTAAAATGAACGCTGAGCGTAGCCAGTAACATAATTGGTCATGAGATTTTTACTCAATCAAAATGATTTATTTGTATTACATCCGGATTTCTGACGTGATGATATCGGCTAAAAGATGTTTTCTAGGAGATACGCAGTTATATACAGTAGTGGAGCAGAAGAAATTTCTATTACTTGCCATATTAACGTAAAAATAATAAGTAGAATTGGATTTATATGCAATTTTACTCGAATGGTACAGAATTACGATTACATTTTACAGCTTGTGTGACCCTTGAAACAAGTACTGTCTGAACAAAATGATCATAGTCAAATAAATAGGCAGTAATACCCATTGAATTATATTCTTATCTCATAAAGTACAAAACTTAACGTATCAAGCATGTTATTCCTTATCGGGTGCGATCACACAGCCAGTGATATGCACTGGTATGCACTTTCCTTCGTATAAGGGGTTCCCCGAGTTACATGAGAGGTGTCTGAGATCCGAAGTCTATAAATATGCCTAAGATTATTTTACTGCAGGTGAAGGGTATGCAAGTCTTTACAAAACATTTCGTTTATTGGTGTTTTCATATTTGTTTAAGAATCAGTTCTTTATTTTAAAAACAAGTATTTCGCGATCTTTTTTCTGCACAAAGAAGTAAGTAAGCGTTTATTCATGTTAACTGTTGAGAAAATGACGGAAAGAATCGGTTGAGAGGCAAGAATTAAGATGGATAAAACTATTCGTCATGCGGTAGCCTATATCCAGCAATTCAGCGAAGTGGTGTACAAATATTAAAACTTCCGACGGTTTAGTAGGTTAAATCACCATCACAGTTCAGAAGATACCTAAGGTTTAGACACATTCATTTTATTCTCTTTGTAATCACAAAATGAATTCCTCAGCAGTAATATGTTATGTTACTCCTTATATTTTATAACATTTTCTTCAAGTATTCTCTCGATTGTGAAATCGAAGTCTGAAGTAAATAACTATATGCACCTTCCCTAAATAAATAAATAAATAAACAAGTGATATATATCACCCTGAGTAAGAAATGAAATAACAAAAATAAACTGATAGGAGCTCTCTGATTGTAAATGGGTTCTTATGCCAGGAAACCTAGGTGATTCGACTAACCAACGATGTACAGTACATTCAAATTCAAATTTAAAAATCAGGAAAGAATCTTCCCTTCCTTTGACTTTAGAGCTCTTTATAAAGCAGAAAGGACATTGACTGTCAGGAAATACTAGTAATATAATATAGGGATAAAAGTTTAAAATAGTGCTTTGGTGAGAGGAATTATGTCTTACAAGGAAGTACCTGACCGATAATGGTATAAAATCAAATACGATGGAAAGTTCCACTGTAATCAATGCTTATTGTACCAATTTTCGCTAGATAGCCTAGCTAGATTTTAGTATAATAATGAATACAGAAGGAACATAACTATAAATAATTATTTTACTGATTTTAGCTGCCATAATATACAATTAAACACGTTGTGGGTCTTAATGTAGAATTCTGTTAAGCACAAATGCAAACGCCAATAAGCAGATTGGAGTTGCCCCCCAACTACACAAATGCATCGTTCATACAATGTGCTTATTGTTGCTTACATTTTTGCTTGATAGATTTCTACATCAAGACCCACAAACATGTTTAAGTTTATGGAAGTAAAGCTAAAATTAGTAGAATAATATTTATTGCTATATGCACCTTCCCTGTCATATTGTCGTATTCAGAATTTTTTTAGGCTCATTTTATACCATTGTCAGTCAATTCGCCATTGTTCCTTGTTAGACATGTGACTTAAAATATCGATTAATGTTTCGTTAGTAAAGTGGTCACTATATTCTTTCACGTGGTCATATCTGTTTTCAAGAAAATTCAGATTGCTCATTTATTGAAGAGTGGATGGGAAAGTTTTGAATATGCTGATCGTTTTATTATAGATGTACTGTATTGATCGAAGAATAATAAATACATTACAATGGCCTTATCACACGTTGTGACGAGAAGCAGACAAGTAATCTATAATGCACTGTGGGGTTTTAAAAATATTGATGCTGTCTGAATTCTGTTCATTCCCAGTGATGACAATATTAATCACGTGTTTTGATAATTACATTGTAATCGTAATACGTAGTACCTATGTTTAGTCCACCATAGACAGGCGTATATTTACAAATAATTCCTAAATGAAGATCAGTGCGTAACATGAGTAGTGATCTGGGAAGATATTTGTTCGTTTGTAAATGCTGGAGATGATGGACAGGTCCGTGTCACCACCTGTTCTTGTGTGTAGACACAAGTGGAATGTCAACATCGTTCGCTTGTTGCGGCTACGTGTTCTGGCTGCGAGAAACATAACCACCTCTCGAGTACTATAGCGTTTCTATACTAAGGATGTTAGGTTTCATTTTTCTATCACCCTGAAAAGGTTCAGAAAAACAGGATTGTTAAAACTCGTTCCAAAAGTCTAGATTGTCAACGTTTCTTACGGCGAATTCTCGGTCTGAGAATCTCCGGTGATTCTGGATGTATCGGTAAGATTGAATCTAAGATCTACAGTAAAGTTATGAGAAAATATCGTATTAGTTATTTGAGAGTATGAACCTAATGTGTGAATATGTGGCAGCACCAAGTTTGTAATTATATCCGGTCCTCGCCTGGGAAATTGAATACATTTACGAGTCATCTTAGGTGAAAGTAAGTCTGTTTAAAAATAGCAATATTATTGGTACAACCGGAACTTCATTAATATGTGGCAATGCTGGTAGGAAGGTGCCCGTAATGATGAAACAAAATCCAGATTAAGAATGCATATTGGTTAAATCTGTAGCTAAGGGCCAGGTGAGATGGTGGATGCCTCTCCATAATCATTGTCGGCAGCGTTCGTTGTTAAACGCCGGCCCCGTGGTGTAGGGGTAGCGTGCCTGCCTCTTACCCGGAGGCCCCGGGTTCGATTCCCGGCCAGGTCAGGAATTTTTACCTAGACCTGAGGGCTGGTTCGAGGTCCACTCAGCCTACGTGATAAGAATTGAGGAGCTATCTGACGGTGAGATGGCGTCCCAGGTCTAGAAAGCCAAGAATAACGGCCGAGAGGATTCGTCGTGCTGACCATACGACACCTCGTAATCTGCAGGCCTTCGGGCTGAGCAGCGGTCGCTTGGTAGGCCAAGGCCCTTCAAGGGCTGTAGTGCGATGGGGTTTGGTTCGTTGTTAAACTCTCGAAATTTCCAACATCCCTTTACTATGTTGACACAACGGTTGAAGTCTAGCTGACGGTATGTGGCAACTGCAGATCGCAGTCAATGTATCATTTCGAAACAAACATAGGTGCGAGTCTGAAATAGAACTAGTCATTTAGAGTAGAGAAATGTGTAGTGCGTGATCCAGTTGCTCGCGGTTCTCTCTTGAATGGGGCATGTATGAATATAATCATTATAGCATAACTCCTGATTAAGGAGTATGGAAAACCGGAATTTTTAGGGCTACGCGTATAATCTCTTGCCGGTGACCTTGTAGAGTCTGGTTTTTTATGGTTTAACTGACATTCTTGACATATGCGGTATCGGATGATGAACTATATATATCACACTTGACAAATTTCATAAACTTGGAGCCCCTTAACGTCTTATCCAGTCTTTGTTATTTCTGGAGGAAATGATAAAGAGCGCTTATTCGGCGCATTCTGGATTTAACTATTGATTGCAAAGTTAACTCAGGCGTCTGATTCAGGTGTGTAATAACGACATTGGTCTCCTGGAAGGGGAAGGATGGTAAACAAAATCATAGAGATGAAGCAGTAACAAGACTTGGAAAAATTTAAACTAAAATGAAATTTCAGAGTTCTCTTAGCTCATTTTTATCCTTCTCTTAGTATTTTCAGTGCTAATTTTGTGCTTAATTTCCTCAAAACTTTTTCCATAATTTGTAGCATCCTACTCACGTCCTATTGTGCCACAATATATAGATGTGGCTGGTCATTTTGTGATGTAACATTGACACATATCAGCGACGAATAATTCAGTAGGTATGTATAACGGCGGATTTCAATTTTACTTGACAGCTGGAAAACAGGACACTTAAATGTTTCAGTGTCCAAATTCTTTGGTCAGATGAAATGTAATGTTAAATTAATAATATCAACAATCCCTACGCATGTTCAGGCTACAGAGTGATTGAATTGGCCACCGGCGATCACTTGCATCCCTTGACATTCTCTTATGAATTTCCTTACTCGTCTTGTTGAATAGTTACTGTCATGACATCGAGGAAGACCTTGTGGAACCGACCTACCTTCCTCCTTATTCCTATCATCGACATTACTGCGCTATTTATTACCGAGCACCACCCACTTATAGCAGAGTACGATTCATAGAAATAAATTACATACGTACAAGAACACGTATGTTTGAGAATCTGGCTAACACTGCTAAGCATGGTAGCTCATATTGCAAATTGCCTACACTTTTTGTTGTAGCATAATACCTTAGAAACGTTACGGTTGACTCTGACTGAATGTAATGTATTCTAATAAAATATCATAGTAAGGGAGTGCTTACCCCTTCAAATACATCACTAACACCTACACACGTTGCCATTAAATCTCGGACGAGTCACTTCGCTTGCGTCGAATGCACCTTTAGGGGGCCGACAGCGTCCCAAACCAGGAACATTGTGTTAGAATCGGTTGCTTTGGTTAGGGAGAAGTAGTTCTTATTAAGCAGTCAGGGTGAGTCATGTGGATGTGTCCTCAAGACATCCTTCCCCCGATACTGAAGTTCACGCCACAGTCCACCGCTACTCAACATGTATCTTAAGTCCTATTTTCCTTTTTTTGCTTCCTCTCGTTTGTGTGTTCTGTATATGTTCTTCACATCACTTTCATGAACATAATTTGTCCATAAAACCATATTTCTCCTTACCATTACCAGGACTGCATTTGAAGAACACTCTTCCATTGTGTGCTGTATTGTAACGAAAGAAAAAAAACAAGAACGTATCCACTTTTATTTCGCTCAGCACACGTCGTATAAATGCTGTATTATTTATGAGGCTCAAGCAATTTCTTAAGTAGTAAGAGAAGAGACTGAACCGTAAAAAATGAAGGAAAAGAAAAAATATATAATAAAAAGCATATAAAAACCTGGTCCATAAATTATAACACGTGGGGTCGTCTCGTAATTCACGAGAATATGCGAGAGAAACGGACATTGGTTATTCTGGCGCAACCTACAACACCTTCAGAGAGTTAATGTTTCACACTTACCACCAGCCGTAATATCCTAAATATTTCATATCTCACAATGGACAGCAATCACAAATAAAAGAATAACGATTATTGGGGAGAGAAGATCTTCTAATATTATAGTGCAGGTGTGTCATAGGTAGAATGATATAAGGATCGTAACAAGTATAACAAAGTGTTTCTTAGCACCCATATGAGATAATAGCCAATTATACAAAAGGCGTTTGCATGTAGTGAGGAGACGACAGTCCCCTCGCTCCATGTCAACAATGGGCTAGACTGTCTACAGATTTGACGTCAGTTATCGACCTCGACGAACTATTGCATAACCACGTGACGATAGTTCAATTTACAGCTTGTAGCCTCAGTTATTCCTATTAATTTAGGTCAGGGATTACCAATCTCTGGTCCACATACTCTTGGTGACGCGTTAGGTTATTGAAGAATGCTATAGAAAATAAATGTTGTAAATGTTTCGCCATTGAACAGTTCCCAAGTAATTGTTAAGCAAGCAATGGTGATTGTTATACTGTATTAACCCAAGCTCTGTATTGGAGAATTACTAAAGATTAATATACCTCTTTCGAATACATCGTTTTTCTTTTATTCATTGGTTAAAATTACAGGTGACTACAAGTGTCCAGAATACTATAAGAAATGTGTAAAACTAATTCACAGCATTTATGAGAAAGCAGTGCAATATAGATACCAAAGAAGAATGGTGCCTCAGTATCCTGATCGATCCCTTCAGTGTTGTGAGGAGAGCGACACGGATGACTTCTTCACTGATTCTGAATCTGTTATAGAAATCAACAAAAAAAGACATTATCGTGCCTCTAGCTCCGATAAGTCCCACGACTTGAAGGCTCTTGAATTGATATGAAAGTATGATATTCCATAATCCTTTCTCTGTATTTGACAGAAATAAGAGGCGACGATTGATTATTATTATAGTCAATATAACATGCGAAGCTTACGAAAGATCATCGTACTATGTGCTAAATAGAAATGAATGAATTATGAAAGATTAATTTTTCTTAATCTTCTCCCGCCAGATTTCCCATACCGTATTAGTGTCATGGATGCGAACTGTGTTGAACTTGTAGATTTGGCCCTGTTTTACGTTTGGATACCCTTCCTGACGCCAACCTTATTTGAAGGGATGTATTCATTATTCCGTATTTATATAGTCGTTGGTAATAAGGTGTTTTGTGTATATATGCAGGGACGTGCATTGAGATAAACAAAAATGACTAGTCCACGAGCTAGAGGAATTAGATAGATGTGACTAAATTCCCCGACCCTACCAGGAATAGAAACCAAGATTTTCTCAACCTAAAGTCTCGATGTTGACCATTCAGCCAAGGAGCCAGACTAAGAAAATTATTAATTAATGTGATAATATTAAATTGTTAAGATAAATAGATATAGAAAGCTTCCTGAACTGGTGCTACGTGGTGCGATAGATAACCCTACGCATGGAATGATGATATTTAATTAGCCCAATCTAGACTTTCCTCCTACTTCACCCACAACCGTTTCTTATATAGAATGTGGAAAAAATGCCGTTAAAGACCTATTCACATGTCGCAGTAAAGGGTATCAGAACATGAAATTTTCATCCAGTGTCAGCTGGGGCAAGTAACGCTTCAGAATCTGTAGCCCAAATGCCTAGAAAGGAGCCACATGTATATTGCGAAACCCACTATTTAGAGGCTATGAACGTCCAGATCCTTCACAAACCAGAGGTCGAATTTTTGTCCGAATACAAAATTTTATTCTTTACTATCATCATTTGAAAGTACACAATAGAACTGAGACCAAATAGAACGACCGTCCAGACTCCTCTCCTGGTAAATTACTACGTTACCTTACTACTTTCATCCGGTTGACAGTGAATAAAACTTGGAAGTTAGACGCTTGGTTCCAATCTTAATTCGTTCCAAGCACCTTTATCGTGACTTGTGATCATTGGGCGACATTTTTCGTACACCCTATATATTGACTCACAAAAGATGGCTAGAAATTTTCCGTGCAGAGTTTATACTTACGTATTAAGAGGGTAAGTTCCTAATGTAGTCACTTGTGTGTGCATGCATGCGAAGTTGCTTAATAAATTAGAATTCACATTCGCTATTTTATGTTCATCAGATTGTGTCACCAAATCCTTTTATGTACTCAAAATAATCGAGTAGCTGGTCAAGCATCCATTCTTGAAAACAAGGAATTTAGGAAACTTGAATGAAGCTACCGAACGTCTGCGTTCAGTGATGAGTTGGTGCGTCAAACAGAAGAGAAAGATAGTGAAATAACAAATTTATAACATACATAAATTTCACAGTCACTTCAAATGTTTCTGTAAGTTGTGGCTGGCATTTTTGCTACGATGATATCATTACATAGATCGCTCGCTAAAGTTTGAATCACAAGCGCCACTTTTCTATCAGACAAGAATACACGAGAAGTCGTGTTGCTTTTAGAACGGAGTGGAGGAAAAATATAGGACGAGTTCAGAATATTGAAAACATACAAAAATATTTGAAAATACATATTTTCAGGACTGTCTATTTAATTTTCTCCTAATGATAATAATAATAATAATAATAATAATAATAATAATAATAATAATAATCATAATAATAATAATGTCGTATGGCCTCTTGAGAGACCTGGTGTAGGTTTTTTCTGGTGGTCGGCCAATAGACGACCTGCATGTCTGTGAGGATGAGGCCTTACCTAAACCCAGTCCCCGAGCCGGACGAATTAACCAATTAAGGTTAAAATCTCCGACCTGGCCGGGAATCGAACCCGATACCCCTTGGGCCAAAGCCCAGCATGCTAACCATTTAGCCACGGAACTGGACAGTTTGCTTATGAAATGTGGTGACTAATGAATGCCGTTTCAGAATAATAAGCTTTTTCATTATTATATTATTTTGAAAGGTTGAAACTAAATAGACATGTCATACTTAATAACAACAATCGAAGTAATGTGTTTTTTCACTCAATTTTCTGACGATACAGGAAAATATATACAAATGAACTAGTTACATTGAAATGTTATAATATTATACGTATTGTGGTGAAAGAATTCATTTCATTTTCTGAAAATAAACCTATTCAAGGAGAACTACATCGTCACTCAAGTCCACATAACGATGTTCTCTTACGTGGGATTATGTTCTCAATAATAATAATAATAATAATAATAATAATAATAATAATAATAATAATAATAATAATAATAATAATGCACTATTTTTGTTACGTGTTTTAGAGTACATAACTTGTCGAACAGTTGCGACATAGTAGACTTTTCGCCTCGTCTCGCCTCGCTTCGTAGCCCGTTGTCCACGTAGGAACTTTACTGCATTTTTATGTCCTGTCGTGCAGTCAACATCGGTCGAAACCGACAGCTTATTATTGCAGTGTATAAACTCCGTTTTTTTCGATTTAGTGATTACTTCTCCCTGTTTATTCTTCATATTATTATTATTATTATTATTATTATTATTATTATTATTATTATTATTATTATTGCAAATAATTAGCTACTGTAATCGTGAATGAGGATGTTACGCTCGATTTGAATTCGTCCTCTGAGATTTCGACCAACTTACGGGTACATCGAAATTTTTGTTTGTGATGCCACGCCATTTTTAAATGGCTCAGGCTTAATTCGTTTCGAGTTACCCTCTTGGTAGTAGTAATGTTTTAAGAGTTCTTGAAGGACCACCTGTACCACTTGAGAAATTCTTTTGTGACACTGACACACCCATCGGGGTACATGGAGAGGACTGAAAGGGTACATTTTTTACTCATGATATTGCCAATAATATAAGTGTATAAAATTAGACAGCGTAGAAAAATCATTCAAAAATTAATTTCTATTTCCATTGTAGTGCTTCTTAACTACCGAAAATAGTACATATCTCAAATACAGTCTGTGATTTACCACATCAAATTTTTATAACTAACATTACATTTTCTAAACCCCTCAACTTTAACAAGCAAGGCTCTGAACTTAATTTTATGAACCAGTACGTCTGATTTTAAGTTACTTTCCTACATTTTTAAATTAAAGAAATACCTTTGCCAGTTTAACATTTCATAGTTTGGTATTCATGGTGTTGATTTCTTTGTGACTAAATACCATAACAAATATATGTTAATGATTGTATAAGAGTAACATTTTACATTGTTACACCTTCAGATTAGCTTGTCATTAGTATTATATTTACTTGCTTCACAAATATTGAAAGCCTTTGGAGATACAATTGTAGAAAATGCTTAGAAACGCTGGTCTGGACCATCCTTATTTCCCTCTTATAATGGATGGCTGTTTGCAGCCGCTTGTGCTATAGACCAAATGCTTGCCTGCAGCTACTCTGAATCATAATGATCGTAAGCACCAATACATTGTGTGTTAAGGTGACAGAGGGAATCTTTCCCCACTCATTTAGAGGGTGAAATCACGTTGGACTTTAAACGAACGAAATAAAAGTGATATCTGTATAAGAACAAGAATACTTAGTACTGAAAAAAAAAACTGCTAACGAAAAAGTAATTTTGAAAGGAATATCTTGTAATGTACATCCAATAGGTCACATTTCATTTAATTTAGATATGATTTGATAATTTTAGTGCAAAAATGTATACATTTCTGTAGAGCAGCTGGGCCAGAGAAATTCCAATTCTAAATATTATAACATTTAAAGATTTTAAACTACAAACTTACCGTCTTTCATTTGAACGATGAAAGATTGGGGTGTTTCTCTTTGTAATATGTTATTTCTCTGGAATGCTTATTTATTTTATTTCAACTTCATGGAAGTCCATATTTTTCTCTCTGCGAACACTTCGTATTTATTCTATGTGTTACCGATAATGCCAGTACTCTACGGCATAACTGTCCGATTTACAATACTGTGTTACTATGGAATGTCAGATTTTATGTCTAATCCGGTGGATATATCTTCCTTATTAACGTAGCCTGCCTTTATTACTGGTCTTCAATAATTTAAACTTGACGTGTGTTTTAAGATATATCAATAATGTATACTCATTATCATCTCTCGGTAACACAATCGTCCAACACAAGGTTCTTAATTGTATCTGTAAGACATGGAGTTGGCTGGAGGGAGTGAAGTGAAGAGAGGAGATTTCTTTTTATAAAATGCAAATAAAGGTCTCATTCGAATTCAGCTTACAGAACATTTTCTCCTCAACTCGACATGATGCGTTTAGCATATTTTCCTATGCGGTTTCTCCTTGTGTTCAGTAGATCTTTATCTCTGTTCGCCTCTGTTATTGATGATACTTGATGGACAGATGTCTTGCGAGAAGAGTCCTCTGCATTTGTTACCCATACACTTTGTGATTTGAAAACTAAAACAACGGTCTCTCTCTCCTTCTTTCTCTTTTAATCTTTTGTAAGCTGTTCTGTCTTTTTGAAGCCACGCACGAAACACATTGATGCACCTAAAGTCTTAAAATTCAAATTGGCAAAGCTTGTATATGTTATGCAATTTAATTTAAGTGTAAAGCTGGGATCTATTCTTTTAAATGTGAAACTGCTTGAGAAGAACAGTGGAAAGAGACGACACGAAGCATCGAATACAATGTCTATTGGTGGAACTGGTGTATAAGGGTTCCATGGCAGTCAAATGCCTGATATGGGTTTATGTCTTTAATGAAATAGCATCCAAGAATATCCTTTGTATTCACTTTTGTGATGGTATGCTTTCAGCTGTCTGAGTTTATACCCGTTTTAAGCACATCGCTTGTTAGAATTATGTATTGATTTGACTCGACATACTCCCTTGTTTACGGCTGTAACCTTGAAGTTTAGAAACATGAACCTAAGCAGTACTTCCATATTAACTAGTCTAATAGCTGGGGGACTTGTGAATTATAATAGTATACAGTGCGTAGCAAAACTATCTCCGCAGTGAACTTAGAGGCGCGGCGGGTGCAAACGAGCATTGGCTTTGTACCTCGAGCAGGTTGCCACAAAATACTCGGTACTTAAGAATAACCTAAAACGAATTGTTGAACTTCAGGGAGAAATCGCCATCTCAATTACACAGGGCACCCTACACAGATTGTTCGGAAAAAGTGAAAAAGAGTCTAACTCTGTTTTCAGTAGCGGAGGACGACATTTCCGGCATCTCCTGTAGCAGTAGAAAGAGATTTAATTTAATTTAATTTAATTAATTTAATTTAATTTAGTACTTCTCCATTTTCAGTTATGTTTATACGTACGTCGCCAAGCTTTGCGGGATCAGTTGTCAACGCAACTGAGTGTAACTGAGTATGCTAGTGTATACACGTCGCTGCAGCGGCACTTTGGCCGCGCACTGTATTATATTAATTCCTTCTTAATCTTTCTAACGCATTAAAACCGAGTTAAAAGTAAAGATACTGATTTAGTCATTTAATTTATAACTGAAATACGTTTGAGGAGAAATTTTTGTACCATTTTGCTGACTTCAGGAAATCTTAAATTAATCCGACAGCTATATGATTCACAAGTATTGTATTTTTAAATTTAATTTATAAGTGAGTCCGCCTCTGATAAATGCATTCTTATGAACATTTACTGAACTTACTGACTGACTCTGTGGATCTGTCAGAATGTTGGGCTACGAATCAGATATAATCGGATTTTTGAAGAACAGAATGCACAATTTCAACGTGTAAAAGACTCCTAGTAAAATGTTTGGTGTTAACCTGATACAGTTAAAAAAATCAGTTTCCCTGCCATCTGGTTGAGTAAAATGGGACGTCGACCATGACATGCAGGATGCCTCAAGGCCATCATATCAGTATCGATGCACACATGCGACTATTTATTTATTTACTAGTAGTTTAACGTCACACTAATTCAGCTAGGTTTTCGGCGACGATGGGATAGGAAAGGACTAGGATTGGAAAGGAAGCGGACTTGGCCTTAGCTAAAAAACAGACTCAGCATTCACCTGGTGTGAACATGGGAAACCATGGAAAACCATCTTAGGGGATACGAATCCACCATCCGCCGAATGCAAAGCTTACTGCTACATGTGCCGCAGTACGCAGCCAACTTGCTCAGTAATAACTTATTATTACCGAGCTTATTACTGAGCTTACTTTTCATGTAAGACAGGAATATTTGTAATATTTAGTTTATTCTTATCAGCGACCAAATCCAAGAGCCTAAATGGAATTGTGATTGTACCCTTAACCACCATTATATTTCTAGAGCAAGAAGTATCAAAAAACTAAGTCCAGTCGTTATCGTCTTAGTCTGTGGAATATCTCGTTTCGATCAGAGTTCATCTCTCTAGTTTCCCTTACAGTAATTTTCTTATGTGTTTGCACTACGTTGCCTTACCACCTATGGTGCATTCTCACAACATCCTCCCTACAACTTTCAGTCATATATATTTCTGACATTACTAACGCCAATTATCATTCTCGATAATGCACGTTTGTTCCAATTTGGAATCGAATAAACTAGTTGCGCCAGAATTCACTCATGCATATCAGAATTAATTTCTACAATGGGGAAATAATGGAAGAGAGTGTGGAGGAAAAATATATTTCTTTGAAGATATTGTACATCACCTTTCCTAAGTACTGGTAGGTGTAACTAGGTTACTTGTAAGATACATTACAGAAGTAATACATTTTATACATAAAGTAAGAGTTTTGTCTGTACATTGCTCAGTATAAAAAAAGTATTTTATTTCTGTACCGGTCGTGTACACAGTAGGAAGGAAATGCAATTTTTAATTTTCCATCACATCTGCCCGTATATAAAGTCGGGGAATGAGTCACTACAGTCTAGGCTATAAATAATTTTATTCACGCTGGGTGAAATGATAGGTTACCTAAAATTCCGAAATATGTACGTTATTAGCGGTCCTATCGATAAATACTGCACAACAAAATGTATAGAGAATACAATTTCCGATCATTGTCCTATACAATTTTACCGTACCGGCTAGTATAACATAGATATTCATGAATTTATACTTTTGTTGCTTAGTCAAAATCAACGCCGAGCCACGAGGAAATGGCTGAACATTATTTAGTGATAATATGTATACAAAGTCGGGGAATAAGGCACTACATTCTATACCAAATAATTTTATTCACGCTGGATGAAATGGTACCTTAAGGGAAGGTCTAACATGTAATTCTCATATTTATTAGGTGTATCGATAAATATTACATAGCAAAAGTTATAGAATACAATTTTTGATCATTTACGTCTTATGCAGTTTTTTTTTTTTTTTGCTAGGGGCTTTACGTCGCACCGACACAGATAGGTCTTATGGCGACGATGGGATAGGAAAGGCCTAGGAGTTGGAAGGAAGCGGCCGTGGCCTTAATTAAGGTACAGCCCCAGCATTTGCATGGTGTGAAAATGGGAAACCACGGAAAACCATTTTCAGGGCTGCCGATAGTGGGATTCGAACCTACTATCTCCCGGATGCAAGCTCACAGCCGCGCGCCTCTACGCGCACGGCCAACTCGCCCGGTTTATGCAGTTTTATCGCACGAACTATGATGAGGGACTTCATGAGTTTAGACTTTTGTTGCTTACTCCTTATTAACGCCGAGCATCACAAACATGCAAATATTGTTCAATCGTATTAACTGGTGATGGTAGCGGTTTTTGTCGTGATTGTCTTAAAGTGAAAACCCGCGTGATCAACCGCCGATATCGGCAAGGAAAATTGTGAAGATGACTGTCAAAATGAGAAAAAATCGTGATGAAACGATCGCTTGAAGGATAGGACAAGAGGGAATCATTAAACGAGGAAGAAGTGGAAAGGAAACTAAATGTGAAGGCCTACAACATTGAAATTCCATGACATTGATCAGCAACATTACTCTGGCTATTATTCGTTGTGATTTGCTTTGTCTCTTCTGCTGCCACTCATATCCCATAGATGGGATTACTGCTGCGGAGAACAGCCTGCCTGAATATTGGTGGGAAGTAGCTGGGGAGTTAGGTAACTTTCTTTTCTTTGAGCATGCAATTCCTCTGGTTTGTACATGCTTTGATAACTACTGATACATGACGCACTGGTTCATCGTAGTATTCTATCTATTCGATCCCACCTCTGAGACCCTGATAGGAATAAGGAGTGTGCACACTTAACGGAAAACGGCAGAACCGCGTTCACCGCTGTCTGTGGTCGCGTCATTCCAGCTCTGGAACTTGGCACTGTTAGAACGCCAGCGTAGAACATTTCAGGAAAAGTGAGAAACTGTGCCGTGTTGTATTTGATATAGAATTTCGTATGATAACATTGATTTGAACTGCGACATACCGGTCGGTTAATATTGTATTCTGACAAGAACACCAACGTCATTGTAATGACCTATGTCGAGTACAGTTTAATCCCGGGAATGGATGGATTGTAATGACAGTTGGCATTTCAGTTTAGAACAAGGTCGAGTAGGATTTTAGCTATTTGTTCAAAAATTTCACCAGGGTGGGGTGCTTCAGAAAGGACCTAAAGCATAAAACTTGATGTATCTTTCTCTTACATCGTTTACGGTTGGTTTTACACGAAAAGAGCTCATGGCAAAGTTTGATCTATACTTCTCTAAATATCAAAATCAGTCTTATGAAAGTCTAAGACCAAGAGACGGTAACTAGTTCTATAGACTGTAGAGGGTGTTACAATGGAGATCGTTCCGGTTACATTTCAAAGGCTTTGTACATCAGTTAGTATTTTAAAAATATATCAACCCGTTATTTAGCTTTATTTTATACGGGAAGGAAGAAATCAAGTCAAGATCAGCAATAACACACACACACGCACACGCACACACACACACACACACACACACACACACACACACACACACACACACACACACACACACACACACACACACACACACACACACACAAAAGAAACTGTAAAGAACCACCGAGAGCAAGGAAGCGAATGCGTCACGACAGGCCGCTGACAGGGAGAGGCATGCCCACTTATATGAGTCAGAATCTAGAGAACAGTGTGAGGGGGTGGAAAAAGAATGTTATCATGTGCATGCTAAGTGATTGTCCGTCAAGGAATAAAAATATGCTGTTGCTTGAAAGTTAAACCTTCACACATTCCATGGTAATACGCTAGGTGGTATTGATGGTGATGATTTGTGCATAAATACATTTCTGAGTTATTATTTTATTAGACGTTATGAGATCTTGGGTCTGGTAAATTGTTTTAACCTAATGGTGTCTAGATTCCTGACAGATATACCGCTGTATCTGTTAGAAAGTGAAATCGGCTGCAAGAATGTCCACTTTGTATGAGTATCCTATCTAACCGTTTTAATTTGAATTTCTGTCCACTGCCACGCTTCTTTTTTTTCTTCATAAATGTTAATGCCTTCACATCTTGTTTGTATGGATCAATTTAATTTGATTAGTTATTCCATATTTGAATCTTGTACATTGTATTATTGCTATTGCGTAATTATTACATTATGAATTGCTAACAGCGAATGCAATATCATGAGCCCACCTATCCTCTAAGCTTTCATTTCCATACTCGAAATTGGTTTTCATACCCCCAGGAATAAGCACTGTCTTATCGAAACAGATTCAAGCTACTTTATTTTTATTATCAAAATACAAAGTAGAGTAATATTTAACGGGCGAGTTGGCCGTGCGGTTAGGGGCGCGCAGCTGTGAGCTCGCATCCGGGAGATAGTGGGTTCGAACCCCACTCTCTGCGGCCCTGAATATGGTTTTCCTTGGTTTACCATTTTTACACCATGCAAATGCTGGGGCTGTACCTTACTTAAGGCCACGGCCGCTTCCTTCCCATTCCTTGGCCTCTCCTGTCCCATCGTCGCCATAAGACCTATCTGTGTCGGTACGACGTAAAGCAAAATAGCAAAAAAAATGTAATATTTAAAGGTACGGGAGAACAAGTTATTGAGGCGAGCACTTAGAACTCTTATCTTTGCTGTACCTTAGTTATATTTTTCTTTCCCTCTAACTCCCTTCGAAGACATTGGGGAAATTTCTGATTGTATACATGTGCAACCCTCTGTTCCAACAACACTGTTAACTGGTGATGGTAGTGGTTTTTGTCGTGATTGTCTTAAAGTGAAAACTCTCATGATAAACAGCCGATATCGGCAAGGAAAATTGTGAAGATGACTTTCAAAATGAGAAAAAATCGCGAAGGAACGATCGCTTGAAGAATAGGACAAGAGGTAGTCATGAAACGAGGAAGAAGTGGAAAGGAATCTAAATGTGAAGGCCTACTACAAAGTGTTGTTAATCTAAACCCGAAATTATGACATTATATCAGAGAGATTTTTTTAACAATTTTTGCTCCAGTGTAAACGTCAGGATGTACACTGTAACGATTGTATTCATCAAAGAGAAGTAATAATTCTCCTGTTGCAGTAATATGTTGAAATACTCTAATGGTTTCGTGGAACTAATCGTTTGTGTGAATACGGCCTCTTTTTGTCCTTTTCCCGGTTCATAATTGTCCTGGTTATGGTTTGTGGAACATCCGGCATGCAGTAGCCACATAACATACAAATTAGGAATAGGTTCATGTAGTATTCCGATGTTATAATTTTCTAGCCACCTGCCTGGAATATTTTTCCTTGATTTGAGGATACTTCTACAGATATCCAAGATTTGAAAAATGGTAGATAATTGTGTATTTGTGTATCTAAGTAAGTACCTCTAGTGTAGGATAGAAAAAGTGAATTCTCTTTAGGTTATCAATTGGAATAGAGGGGATATATTTATTAATTGTGGAGTCAGGAATACTGCCGTACTGTCTCGTATCATTTAAATTTACCATCTAATCATTAAGAGTTCTATGATGACTGTGTTTTAAAAGATAAAATGTAACACTGTAACATACGTTAAAAACACACACTGTTAAACAAATGTTTCGTTTTACAAGAACATTCTCAGGTTCTATTAAATCACTTTAAATCATGCGTGTATATGTACAATACTATTTACGTTGCGTAAACTAATCAATGGTTATGAATTGGTGATGCTGTGTGCAAATATGAAAAAAGAATTTATGTATGTACTAGTCCTCTACTGTCACTTTATTAAATTATGGACTTTTTCGATGAAGCTGATTTTCTTAAATGTTTACGTGAGGTTTTATACGATTTTCGTTTCATTTTTCTTTCTTGGGCATGATGATAGAGGAAACACGTAATTAACTGTTCTGCACTGAGAAGTGCACTTTATTCCTCCTCTACTTTTTGATGGAGAATATAAATTGGGTTACCATTCTGTTCTAATTGTACGCGTAGCTTACTGCATATTCATCGCAATCAAACTCAAAATACGTTTCGAAGCAATATTTAATGCGCTTTGGCTGTTTTTATAGGCGTAGTATTCCCTACGTCTTCAATCTGCAGTTGAATTTTTATGGTGTGTGTACTTTGTTCCATACAAGTGATTTGTGTGTTGTGTGTTGAGAGGTCTGTTGTAATGTCCAATGGAGTAAACGAAAATCAAAATGGTGGATGTCGAAATACCTTCGGACGTTCGACGCCCACGGTAATCTTCTCCGTCCACGTTTCTTTTTTATCTTGCCTTTTGTGACCACTTGTAGGCTATCGGGCTGCTTTAGCCACTTCGGAAGATGTGACCGAAATATGCTGTTTTTCTGCGTTTTTTCCTAGGAGCTTTACGTCGCACCGACACTGTTAGGTCTTATGGCGACGATGGGATAGGAAAGACTTAGGAGTTGGAAGGAAGTGGCCGTGGCCTTAATTAAGGCACAGCCCCAGCATTTGCCTGGTGTGAAACTGGGAAACCACGGAAAACCATCTTCAGGGCTGCCGACAGTGGGATTCGAATCCACTATCTCCCGGATGCAAACTCACAGCCTTTTTCTGCGTATTGCGAGGGTTACGAGTTTGCACAATTTTACGGCAGCGAACTAGTGGCTGCGCTGTTTGCGTCACGTAGCTGTTAGCTTTCATTCGGGAGATGGTAGGTTCCAACCTCACTGTCGGAGGACCTGAAGATGGTTTTCCACGTTTTCCCATTTTGACACCAGGCAAATTTAGGGGTGTACCTTAATTAAGGCCACGGACGCTCCTTCCCCCACTCCTAGCCCTTTCCTATCCCATCGACGGCTTAAGACCTATCTCTGTCGGTGCGACGTAACGCAACTGGTAAGAAAATAAATCTGCTTTTGATTTCCACATTCTTGTGTTAGCCAGCATCCAAGGCAGTATACATACTAACTGATTTAATTGTATTAATCAACCAGAATGCTTCACCGCGCTAACGGTACTGTCTAAGTTCCAGGTGTTCCCATCATTGATGGATACGAGTACCTGTTGTTAGAGATTATGATAAAGAATGATTCTATTTTATCATAAGCGAGCATACTGAACGCTCTTGTCGGAAGATAGGGTGCAGGCTCAATGGATAAAGCTGCACTGTGAGACGTGCCCGTCACACTTCACCTAGCCCACAGATGATCCCTATTATCTTCAACGTGCAGACATTCCTGTTGGTGTAAACAAAAACATTTACAAGAACTAACTTAATGATTTTCCTTCATAGACAGGCATTGTAAAGGTACTTTAAACAATTTTAAAATCTATCATGCATGAATGTTGCTTCAACGATTCTGTTTAAAATATCTCACGTGAAATGTTAGAAACAATAACAACAATACTCTTATTTCATCACACCTGTAGCTTCATGCTTCGTTATATCTCTGTCATCGCGTAGCCCAAGAAATAAAAGCAGTACTTGAGAATCAAATATGCTAGCAATATTTTCTGTATTTACCTATTATATTCTCTGCCGTCAAATCATTGAATAGTTCTATTTTATGCCAGCGTCAGTTTTCTAATTCTATGTTGTTGAAGTTGACCTTCCAGATTCAACATAATTTTAGTAATAATAATAATAATAATAATAATAATAATAATAATAATAATAATAATAATAATAATAATAATAATAATAATAATAATTATTATTATTATTATTATTATTATTATTATTATTATTATTATATTTGACGGATTTTCAATTGCCACAGATTTTAAGAGACGCTGAGGTGTCGGAATTCTGTCCAACAAGATAGTTTTTAACATGCTGTAAATACGCAAAATTCCATCGATCTTTGCTAGAATGGAACCCACTATTTTGAGAACCAGCCTTCTTTCCAGTAGTCCAGTTCGTAGAAAAATTACCAGTTAAAATAACAAGGTACTACTGTGTTGTAGTAACGTGACAGACTCAAAGCGCTCGACATTAGAGTTTTTTTTTTTTACAATTTGTTTTACATCGCATTAACGCAGGTAGAATAGGAAAATGCTAGGAGTGGGAAGGAAGCAACCGTGGCCTTAATTCATGTACAGCCCCAGCATTTGCCTGATATGAAAATGGGAAACCACGGAAGTTTATCTTCAGGTCTGCCGACAGTGGGGTTCGAACCCACTATCTCCCGACGAATGCAAGTTGATAGCTGTGTGACCCAAACCGCGCGGCAACTTGTTCCGTTGGCGTTAGAATATTCATAATAGTAGACACTGTATTAGAGTGGGTTATCGGGGCCCTTAAAACCAACATTACTACACAGAGTGGTAGTGTATTGAACTACACGAGTTCACTAGCGTTTGAGTTTTCCACTGGACACAGTTTTTACTTGTGAGCGTAACACACATACGAAGACCAGCACGTGAAACTCCTCTTTTCCACTCCGCGCAGCCGTCTGACGGACTCACTCCCGATAAATGACTTGCGATTGACGCCCACTAGACTGATTGGCGTATATCAGTTGCTCTCTTTATAAAGGCCCGTAGAAAATTCTAGTAGATCCAACTTCCAAATCATTCTGGGCACCTGGTCCGTTGTTAATCAGTTTTCAACTTTTTCTACAAGCTTTCTTATGGCGTGCAGCAACAATTCGCCGGCGCTATTGTTTTCCTCGTTGATGGTCCTCCCATATTGTCGCTGCTCCGCTGGTATTGTCGGTCCTCCTACCATTATTGCACTTCACCGGCTGCCTCACACTTGGCCTTCATTGTCACAGTGCATATAAGAAGCATCGCTGATGTAGTTCCGATGGAATAGTAACGAGACCTGAAGATTACACCGTTTCGAGATCCGAAGTGTTGTTGCTGGCAATTCGGGTAGTTTTCACAATACGTTGCCAAGATTGGGTTTTTAACCCTTTATACTCGTACGTCGGACGTGTTCCGAAAGTTCTTTATACTGAGAACAGCGGATGCTAACGACGGCATTTTTTAGCATTTTCCGGGCAATATCACGTCTATAGAGCAGCAGTTCATGATGTTTGCACTGAATGTTTTATGTTCAGATGAGGAACTACTGAACGGACAGCCACATTTCAGGTAGCTGCACTGTTAGAAGATTATAATGATAATAATAATAGCAATAATAATAATACACTATACTCTCACTAAACCGACTATTCCTTGCGCAGAGGGTTGCCGAAATAGAGAGAATGTCGTATTATTGGGAGTGTTTGAAAAATTTAGCAGAAGGTATTCTTTATGGAATCCAATGTTACAATGTAGAAAAAAAAAATAGCCCTTGAGTTTTCTACACGAAGTATCACTCGCCATGAGTTTTAGTTGCCGCAGTGAAAGTGATCACTGACGGCATGCTTTGTAATGCAACCGCTATACAAGCATTACGTCATTACTGCACATATTTGAGTTTTGCACTGAAATATACTCCAGGAAGTTGTCTGCAGCTTCGGCGCCAGCAACGTGAGAAATGCTCTCTACTTCTCCTATGTCCTCTTCTTCATCACTTTCATCTTTATTTTTCTGCACATTTTTTATTATTTCTTCATGGGTTAAAATCTGATCTACTTCGCAATTTTTCTCGTTTAGTTGTCCTTCTCGGAAGTTTGTGGAACATGTTAGTATTTATTGACAAATGTCAAGAATTGAGGATTCCGAGTTCTCCAACTGGCTGATCAACGACGCATTGACTTTCCACTTTCTGCTTCAGATCTAAAGGAGCGTGCTTTCTTTTTTGAAGACATGATATTTTACTGTAACTGAAGCTACAATTTTAAAATTCTTTTAGTTGACTCGTTGTTGGCGTTGAGTCAATAGTTGTAACACAGCTGATGATAATGATTCGTAACAGCGTTGAAGCTTATCTCTACAATAGACTGGCTTACTGAGATGTCAGACTATTGAGGGTCGGATTAGAGAGAGTTGAGTGCACTTGGTTTACTTGCCACTAACTACTTTTACGGTGTTCGGAGACGCCAAGGTGCCGGAATGTTGTTCTGCAGGATTCTTTTACGTGCCGGCAAATCTACTGACAGGAGGCTGAGTATTTGAGCGTCTTCAAATACCACTGGTCTGAGCCGGGATCGAACCTGCCAACTTGAGCTCGCTTTTCCGTCTGAGCTTCTCGTTCCGGCAAGACGATGACAACGGACTGCGCTAAATGTAGAATCAGAGAGAACAAAGAACGAGGATATGAAACCTTCTTCTTCTCCAAAATTTATGGACTTGGAATAAGTTACGTCCATTGTTTCGGAACCCTTATTGGACCGATGAGCATTTAAAGAACAGGGAAGTTTAAAAATAGAAATCATCTCTAGATAACACATGTGACAGTCCAATATCTCACTGTAAAGAGGAAGGACGAGTGCATCTAGCAACAGCAGTTTGACTTAGGGCGTCATCGTGTGATGAAGCGCCGCCGTCTTGAGGTACTAAAATCGCCGTGCCCAACGGGTAACAAACAGAGTAGCTCTGGACTCTGACGTGGTAGCCTGTCGTGTGTTGTGTCTTTTGATTCATTTCAGTGAGTTATACAATTATATCTCCGGGACTTATAAAATAGTGAACTTTTGGGAAAATTGTGATGCCAATAAGAGCGTAAGAATTTGGTTTTTCTCTCCGAAAATGTACGAAAACCCATTTGAGAGTCCAAAATTACCAATGCTGAGAGTTAAAAAGCTTAACGGGAAGGTGTCAAAGTTAGGCCTAAGGCGGTCGAACATCGCGGCACGAACACATTTACTACCGGTACCCAAGTGGTGAAAAATAATTTTGAAAATTGATGCGGGTAATGATCACCATAGTCTGATTTTTTTCTTTTTTTTCTTTTTTTGCTATTTGCTTTACGTCGCACCGACACAGATATGTCTTATGGCGACGATGGGACAGGAAATGCCTAGGAATTGGAAGGAAGCGGCCGTGGCCTTAATTAAGGTACAGCCTGGTGTGAAACTGCGAAACCACGGAAAACCATCTTCAGGGCTGCCGACAGTGGGGATCGAACCCACTGTCCCCCGATTACTGGATACTGGCCGCACTTAAGCGACTGCAGCTATCGAGCTCGGTGTGGTCTGATCTACTTATTCGTGAAGATATATGCATTTTTTAGAATTTAGAAATTAAACAGGCTGTCGGCAGTAAAATTTCGAACTCCAAATACTTTTATTTCGACAGTAGGTATCATCTACGTATTTTGCGTCGTCAAGTATTGCAGCTGTGACCCCTACATAACCCTGCTCGAGTTTATTTTACAAAACTAAGTCTTGATCAAGGTGTTGCTGTAGCCCTATAGTGAATAAAAATAAGTAAGAGAAGCTTGCTTACAAACTCTGAATTGCTGACATTTGTGTGTTCAGGTAGATTACTTGGTGGCTTTTATCATAAGTTCTGAGCATCGTGAATAGACCACAGTGCCCTCATAACTTTCCTAGATAAATAAATATGCATTTTGTAACCATCTGAACTTACACGACTACTGAGAGTCCAAAACCTAAAAATAATTTTCAATTCTGCTTTCGTCCCACCAACACAGATAGGTCTTATGGCGACGATGGGACAGGAAATGCTTAGGAGGCAAGGAAGTGGCCGTGGCCTTTATTAAGGTACAGCCCCAGCATTTTCCTGGTGTGAAATTGGGAAACCACGGAAAACCATCATCAGGGCTGCCGACAGTGGGGTTCGAACCCACTATCTCCCGGATGCAATAAACCTAAAAGTAACGACCCTCTTATAAAAATCGTTAAAATAATACCTGTTTCACATGTGAAAATAACTAAAGCTGTGTTTTAAAAACGTAAAAGTCCTGCCGTCCTATAGAAACTAAGCTAACTTTAGCCTCTGATTGTATGAAAGGTAATTGTTGTGAATTAAGAAGTAAATACTAGTGCACAATAAAGTAGAACAATGCCAATTGTAGCTAGACTAATAATATTGGCCTTTTGTCGACAACGTGAGAGTATGCTACACGGACGTATTGTGAACGGAGATTGACAGTACAGTAGTGTCAGTAGGTCCAGCGTGTACGTGCTCTGCCCGTCCTGGATGCAAATTCATTGTTTTGTTGTTGGTAAAAGACACACGTTAATACCATTGAAATAAATCTTGAAGGTTTCGTAATGAAACTCCATACTTACATTTGGAATAACAAAGCATTCCTTCCTTTCGAGCCTCTCTTCTTGTGTGTGCCAAGGAGACTTATCTTACAACGCCTTCCATATTGATTGTATTGTACCGCCGAGTCGTAAATTTCTTTGAAGGAACTCTGTCTTGGCAATGATTAGAGAACGCGAAGAAACTTTCAAATTATATTGACAATCAAAAATAGACAAATACATGCCTACTCGGTTCTTGAATGAAGTAAATTTTCATAGCATAAGGATTTTAATTGCGTATTCTGTTTGTAATGAGCTGAATCTCTGTAAATCGATACATTATTGCAGGAAGTCTTTGATAGGATTTTATTTCAGAGATGTATAAATTCTTATTACATCTCGTCCCCAACACTTCGTTTTATTCATTTCGTAGCGTTTTGTTAAAGGAGGCTTGTGCAGATATTTGTAGGGCCAAGTTTTACTGACCAATGCATGTCTTCCTTGAGATTAAACTTCCATTAATATCAATCTTTCAGTATTGGCGATAACTTCTTAAGCATCCCTGTTGATCTCTTGAAGGTAAATTATTTCCGTTCCAGGCATCCGTAGAAACAGTCATAGGACTACAGACCGCAGATTAAATTAGCCTACCGATTATCAGTTGCTTTTTGTGGAATAGGACTGCGTATTGTGATCATCATGGCAGATCCCACCGCCATTAATTAAATTGAAATGAATTAAATTAAATTGAATTTATTGATAGTGTATATGCCGCTGAAGAGGCTGCCGAGCCTAGGTGATAAAGGAAAGCTCGCTTCATCTGGAAGGACGTGTGTTCGATTCCACGCCAGGAAGTCGAGAAATTTCGGAACGGCATATTTCCTTTTGGAGAGGCAAATAACCCTCGAGTTGCTTCGGTGGGCAAATGACCCTGGAGATACTTTGGTCTACAACAGAAATGATTAGCCTACTAAATGTATTCCCGGAGGAGACGGTCGAGCATAGATCAATCTACTCTCTCTGACTTAACGTTGTGTTTCTACTGGTAGTGGAAACCTTTAACCAGCTACTCCAATCATTGTTCACTATTCAAGTAACTATTCGTATTCTTACTCTTATTATTATTAAGGTTTAAACAACTTTGTTCCCAACTAAGGAGCGTGATTGAACTTTTTATTTTATTTAATTAATACTTGCTCGTGGCGTTGACCTATGGAGATCTTTTGCCACTACTTTCAGCATTTGAGAGGAACCTGCGTGAAAGTTGAATGTGAGGCAAGAAACGTTAAGGAAGACACAAATACCCAGTCTCCAGGCCAGGGATATTAATCAATTACAATTAAAAACCCCTGATCCGTCCGGGAATCGAACGCGGGGCCGCCGGGGGAGAGGCGGGCGCGTTTCCCCCTACACCGTGGAGCCGGACGTGACTTAGCAGATGAATTTTCTTTCTTCTTTTCCCAGAATCTCTTCATCCTGTTGCTATGCCTTTTCTTCCGTCTGTCTTCTCATCTTGCGATTTATGGCATAATGATGTTTGTTCACCAACGTTATGAAGCTAGAAGCCTGCCCTATAACCTGAAATTTCGTCTGTTATTATGCTGATTCCTTAAGAGCCTCTGTGGCTCAGGCTGCAGTGCGCCGGCCACTCACCGCTAGGTTCCGTGGTTCAAATCCCGGTCACTCCATGTGAGATTTGTGCTGGAAAAAGCGGAGGCGGGACAGGGTTTTCTCCGTGTACTGCCGTTTTCCCTCTCATATTTTATTCCAGCAACACTCTACAATATAATTTCATTTCATGTGTACCAGAGGAGTGCGACAGGCTCCGGCAGACGGCACCATTCCTATCCTCGCCGCAAGATGGGGGCTACATTTATTCCATTCCTGACCCGGTCGAAGGACTGGAAACAGGCTGTGGATCAAAATGATGTTGATTTCTTGAAGTTTTTTTTTTTCAAATTCGATGATTCCACTATTATTGACTTTTAGTGAGGAAATATGGCAAATATCCTGTTAATCTCTTTCACTGCCCATTCTTTGAATAAGGCCATAAAATTTCAATCGTCTTTTTCTAATAGTGTCTGATATTTTCTCGGAATGCTGGTGTAACTCAAGAGATCTCCTTTTATTCCACCTCTACCGGGCCAAAGATTTTATTGTTTTTCAAAATTTTCAGTTAATGATCTGCCCCCAGTTATAAGGATTTCTGATGCGTACAATGCTTCAGGATTAATTACCGTGTTATTGTGTTTTAATTTAGCGTTCCGAGATACTGATTTTTTGTTGTAGGCCTACCTGTTCCAGGAGATTCTATAGGCTGTTTGTAAATTAGAAGTTCTGTCTTTGTTTGATTCCTGATTTAATCCGAATGGTTGGATGATTTCCCCTAAGCACCTGAGGTTATTTACTTGAGGGAGTTTTGCCAAATTGAGTCACCAGAGGTTGTTTGTTTAAGTATTGAGGAGATCCTTCTAGATATCGGGATTTCTCATATGAGATTTGGAGTCTTGTTTTAGATGCAATTGCATGGAGTTTTTCCAGGGATTGCTTACCAGGTTATCTGCGAAGGCCAAAATTTTATATGAATTTTGTCTTTAACAACATGCCGATATGAATCCCTTTGTTTCATTTTACCAGGTTCGAACTATTTTTTACAGCACAAGATTGAACATCTCCTTGTCTAACCCCTGTCTTTATAACAAAAGGTTCAGAAATTTCAACAGAACTTAACTTTCGAGGTTGTGTCCATCAGTGTTTGTCTGATCAAATTTCTTGTTTACTTATCTACTCTAAATTCTTCCAGCACATTAAAAAGTATTTGTCTATCTAAGGAATCGAACGTTTAATTGAAATCTACAAAACATGTCAGTATTTGCCTGGTTTTACATGTTTGTAAGATTTGTTCTGCACATGACCTTCCTCTTCTGACACATGCCTGATATTCACTCATTAGGTGGTCTATTTGCTTCGCAAGTCCTATGAGTAGTGAGTTGGTGAAAAAAATTGTAAACAGCTGGTAACTGTGATATCCCGTGTAATTATTTATATCACATTTTCCCCCATTCTTATGTAAGGGGTGTATTAGTGCATCCTTACACTCGTCAGGAATTATCTCTCTAATCCAGGTATTTTGTATCTTCAATAATGGTGTGAATTTGCTGAGCTCGACTGTCACCACGTATTTTGCAAAATTCAGATATTATTATTATTATTATTATTATTATTATTATTATTATTATTATTACATCATTGTGTTGTTCCAGAGGTTAGAATATTTTCCATCACTCATGTTTACTTCGGTTTTTGTGCTAATTGTTTGTATGTTGCTGTGTGTGTGTTTATGTGTGTGCTGAAGATATTTGGTGTTAGGATAAGAAAATAATCCCTGCTACATACAATCAGGAGCGATTTGAGCTGTAACGTGTGCGTACAAGTCGATAATTGCTATGACTTTATGGTTGCGAAGTACATTGTAAAATTTATGTGAATGTACATACAGAGGGCTATGATCCGGAGGGACGCGGAGTGGCCTATCCTTTCTTATCATAATGTAAGTTTGTAGTTTAACGTGACTATTGTTGTGCTTGCTTCTTCTTCCTTTTTATAGGAGCGGAGATGCATTCATAAGCTCTAATACTGGACTGAAATGAATTCCCTGCTCATTTTTAGGAACAGTTCACACATTATTGGCATCTTTTTGACGGGGGATACTTCTATAGTTTTAGAACTGTACCTTAGTCGGTGAGCGTTACAAAAAGATGAACGTTTTAAAAGCGAAATAATTTCTAGACGAGACATACTACGACAGTATTCAATATGTTATAGTATATAGGAAGCATCGGTGTACCTAGCAACGTGGGTGTGACGTCATCAGATGGTGAAATAGCGCCGCCATCGTAAGGCGCGGCTAATAGTATAGTCCAGGACTTCGGTGTGGTGGAACGCCGAGTGAGGTGGCATTTGATTCATCTCAGTGTGTTCTACAGTTAACAGAAAATCAAATAGTGAGCACTTGAGAGTGAAAAATAAGTTATTTATTTCGCAAAATGTCGCGACATATGGACAGTAAATAACTTCAAAATTATTGAAAAGGTATTTGGGAGGATAGGGAGATTTGAGAGCATTCCGAAAAATCCTAAAATCACCAATGTTGATTATCAAAATGAAGTGATAGGCCTAGATGGTATAAGTGTTACGAGCCTGTTTCCTTCGTAGTTAAAAAATAAATGATATAGAAAGGAAGATTATAACATAAGTACCATAGGCTACTTGATGAAACAGGTATGAGGGAGTGTGTAAAAAGTGATCGTGATTGGTGTAAACTGGTAAATAAAAATGTAATCAGCCTATGGAATGGCTTTAAAGCAATTGATGAGAAATGTGAAAACACGTACATACTTTTAAAGGTGGTACCGAATGGTAAAGAGCCAGTATATTATAACAGAGAAACAAAGAGACTTATATGGAGGTGCAAGTTGTAAAGGAATAGAGGTAGGAATCGAAGGAGCTTACTAGGAAACTAAGGATAATATGATGACAAGAATAATTGGCTATCATAAGAATTTTATGCACATGTACTTCAATGCAGATACAGGTTCCGGGAAGGTGATTCCAGGAATTATTAATGAACAAGGAGAGTGTGTCTATAAGAATTTACAGAAGGCAGAAGACTTCAGTCGGCAGCATTTTAAGATTGTTGGATATAAGGATGGGGAGTGTCCCAAAGGAGGCAGAGCGTCGTAAGGGTATCCCCAGCCGAGCACACCTACTGCCCCATACGTATATCTTACGAAATAATAGTTGAGATAGAATGTTTCACACCATTGTTCTCAACTTCAACTTGTTTTGATTCGGATAACAACCAACGGAGTTCAAGGGCAAAGTGAATGCACTAAAGTTTAAATAGAACAACTGACAGAGTGAGTCTTGACAAAAGTATATAGAAGTATTCCCGTCAATTTGTCACTTCTCATATCACAGACAATTTTGTACAACCTGTGACAATAAGGTTCGGTGAATAGTCTTGTACTATCAACATAAATGAATAATGCACGACAGTGACCTTACTGTCCTTCGAAATAGTCCCCTCACACAACTATGCACTGCTGAGATCGGCGATACATGTCCTGGAAACTTTGCAAGAAGGCTTCCTTTGGGATGGTGTTCGAAAGCCTCGTCACGTTTCGTTGGATGTCAGAAATATCGTCAAATCTCTATCCTTTCAAAGCGAGTTTGATGCGTGACTTTTCGGCTCTGACCGTTTTCCGACGAGAGGATCCCGGAGAACGCCATTCCATGCTTTGCCGTTTCGTTTCAGCGCCGTACCTGAGACACAAGGTTTCATCCCCAGTCATAATATAGTTCAAGAAATTTGGTATCGCAACGCCGTTTCGACAAAATCCTCGGAAGCCTTTAAACGTGCCTGCTTCTGATCGTCAGTCAAGTGATGTGGCACAAGACAAGAACACCTTTTCCTCTTCCCTGACTTCTGGGTAACGATTTATCGCACTGATCCACTGTTAATCTCCAGCTCATCCCCTATCATGCACACAGTTAATCGCCGGTTGTTCGTGATTAATGTCCCCACCTTCTCAATGTTTTCGTCATTGACGGCGGTCGCCGGTCTTCCGCTACGTGAGTTGTGAAAAATACTTTCCCGGCCTCCTCGAAAACGGGCGAATCCCTCGTACACACACTTCAAGGACAGTGGTTGATCTTCATAAACACATACCAGCATCGCATGCGTTTCTTTCGGTGTCTTGCCAAGCTTAAAACAAAACTGTACATTGATCTTTTGGTCGTTCATGTTGCTGTTCGCATTTCAGAACCAACGCACTAAACACGCACTGTGTCAAACAGGTCTTACACGGCGCATACACGATGCTCAACTGAGCAACTTTGGGAGCAGGTGGTCAAAACCTGCTGCTAGGCAGGTGCAGCGTTGTGTGTCCCCAGTAATGCCGGATCGACCGTTCTGACTTCATTTACCGAACTTTATTGTCACAGGTTGTACATCCACTTTGCATTGAAGTATGTACATTTTTTAGAAATAAGAAATGTCAAGAACAACATTTTAAACATACTGATTAGGCACTTTATTTTAACGATACCTATTACGTATTGTACGTCAAAACTTGCGATTCCGACCCCGACACAGCCGCGTTAAAATTTGTTCGTCATTTACATATCTTATAGTTGTGTCATGTGGCAGTACTTACTAAACGGTCGGCACAGAAAACCGATCTTCTCTTAAAATGTACTCCAATTGCTACAACCTAATATTGTAATGCAGTCACTACTACAAAAGATTAAGGACCATAATAAGGAATTGACATTGCAGTTTCGTGACTTGTCACTACTTAGTTTCCATGGTATTTATGAGTCTTTTGTAATGAAAGGTTAAATTAATTCCGAGGATATTTCTAGCAAGGTACTGCCAGATATATTATTTATTACTCTCGATACGACTTGCTTTTGTAGTTATTAAAGAGCAATTTATCTTACATAAAGCTCATTTTCATCATTTAGCTGTAATTGGTTGGGTCTTTGCGTGCCTTCAAGTGGATTAGTTCTTATCAAAAATACATGGGCATCCTTCTCAAATAATGGGCTGAAGACTTTCACGTGTGGATTGAGTTCACTTCAGAATATCTGTAGGACAGAAGTCATATCGTGGATTGTTCACAGCTGTCATCGCGACTCCGTGAGTATTTTAATCTAATGTTTAATCTATATATAGAAAATTGTAATATAATAAGGGAAAAACAAAGTATGATAGAAAACATAGTTACATAGAATTAGAATATTCCACTGCTCAACGAATTGTACGTAATTCCGATGGTAGTGATACGTACTTGTGAGCAGTAACTTTCAACAGAAGATTTATTATTATTATTATTATTATTATTATTATTATTATTATTATTATTATTATTATTATTATTATTGTTGTTGTTGTTCCGGGGTTACTCGTGGAGCAGAAAGAGGTTAAAGAAGGTGCCGGGGTGAATGGGTCTATCTACAATATCAAAGTTGAGTTAAGACTTTAAAATGTTATATTTCTTTTCCGAAAACAAACTTAACAATATTTCACTGACTGAACAATGGAGCATCAGGTACAAAAGCAAATTTGAAACAGGATTAAGAAAGTTCAAGATTAGTGATTTTTACAATTCTGGGCTTCAAACCCGTAGTTTTACATTTTACAAATGGAAGCGATATTATTTAGTTAAGGGCAGAAATCCCTTAATTCAAGAGAACTTGCTCCCTAAATCACAATATCTAGCCTCCCAGAGGCACACTTTACAATTACAAAACTTTGAAAAGGGCTAACAGGCTCTCCAACATTCATCCAATTTTAACCGCCCGCTTAAGGCACCATTACACACAACTCTTACACTCTCTGGCTTTTCTGGGCACAATTTACAATTGACATTACTTTTACAGGGATATTCATAACACAACCTACTGGGCCTTCATGGAAAAAGAACAGGTTAGATAATTGGCCCAAACACAAAATGGATGGAGGCGTACACTTGCACTCCTAGATAATGAAGAATAAAATCCTAACGGGGCTCTTGGCCCAGAGATACAGGGGCTAATCCCAAGCTATTGAGGTGACACGAATAAAGGTTAAATTAATGCATTACGGAAAGGAAGAAAAACAGTCACAAAGCGTAATCACCTCAAACCAAGATGAAGGGGAGTTCGAGAGGGTAGCTCACTTTCTATCCCCGATTTACAGTTAAAGCTTTATAAAGTTTTACATTAGCCAGAAGAAAATTTACATTTTAGAAAAGTCGGTTACATCGTTAAAGATTCGGACCTTTCCCCTCGGGTTAAGCTGCGGAGGTAGCTACGACTAGAAAGATATAATTTATGTGGCCATTACCTTATAGATGTTCTAGCTGCCGACGAAAGAGGCCGCCCGCCTCCTGCTTTACCACACACACACTTCTCAAGACGGTGATCAGTTGGCCAAGAAACGTGAAAATCCGCAGTTTATTAACCCTCAGGGAAGGTTCGAGAGCATTCAAGATTAAACAGGACAAACCCCCTTAAATTTTATTGGTTGAGTTCAAAAGTAACACTCAAAATCGAACAAGAAGCCTGTGATAGGTTGAAAATTAATTACAGAAATTTTTCATTGGCCAGATTCAAAACTGGCGGAAAAAAAGGAAGTATTGCCAATCCAAAAATAAATGAACATGGATCAGTTATGGAAAACCTAGGAATATGAACTTTAAATTATAAGTTCTTTCACCTTGCACCAAGTTGCATAATCATAGTTTTTTGGTAGTGTGATCTCTGGAAGAATGTCTAAACTTCTTGATGAATGGCAAACAAAACAAGAAGAAATTCACTCAGTTTAGGAAACTTCACAACAAAACAATTACTTAATTTTTCAGTGGTGAATTCTTCTGATTAAAGCTCTAAGTTCCTGTTGTAGTAGTTTCCACTTTTGTTCGATAGTGGAGTTCATAAAGGCGCTTATTTTGAATGCGCCACGTTGAAGTGTACCTCCCGGTACAATTATTATTATTATTATTATTATTATTATTATTATTATTATTATTATTATTAGCAGCGATTCCCGTGGTGTAGGGGTAGCGTGCCTGCCTCTTACCCAGAGACCCCGTGTTTGATTCCTGGCCAGGTCAGGAATTTTTACCTGGACATGACGGGTGGTTCGCGGTTCACTCAGCCTACGTAATTGCAAGTGAGGAGCTACAGAATCTGACGCTGAGATGGCGGTCCCGGTCTAGACAGCCAAGCATGATGGCCGAGAGTATTCTTCGTGCTGACTACTTGTCACCTCATAATCTGCAGGCCTTCGGGCTGAGCAGCGGACACTTTTTTGTTCAAAGGCCCCGAGCCAGACGAATGGGCCAGATTCGGCTAAAATCCCGCCCGGCCGGGAATTGAGCCCACGACCCTCTGAACCGCAGGCTACTACGCTGGTCATTCAGGGAAGCAAAGGTGCTTGGCATTCGGTATTCTATACAGTTCATTTGTGGTTAAAATGCTGAAAGGTATCCGGAATGGTTTCGCAGTTGTAGCTGAACTTCAGACTTGTTTTACCAATGACTGGAATTTTAATTGAACTGAAAAACTGAAGTGGAAGGTAGCCAGGTTCATCGTTCGGGTATTTGAAGTTCGAATCTAGATGTGGATGGTGACCAACTTCAGTAATATCTTCGTTTACTTCATCCTCTTCATCCACATTCCCCTCCCACCTTTCCAGCCGAATGCTGGTCAAACGTAATAGTTGTCCGGCTTCATGGCTACAATACCCAAGACCCCTTTGGTTCAAGGGGTCTTGCGTTCGATTCCCGGTTGGGTCTGTTTTTATTGGTGAATTCCTCGGGCTCGGGGGCTAGGTGTTCATGTCGTCTTCAGCACTAGATTCATGTTAGGTAGGGTCGTATCCTCAAAGACGCGCAGATCGCCTATAGGTTGTCAACTCGAAAGACTTGCACCTGCACCTCTACGGGGGCCACATGTCATTAATGAATAACGTAATAGTTCATGTGTTTCTCTTATCCAGAAAGTCCTTATAGCTACACTAGACCTCGGGCTCTTTTATCCAGTCCAGGCCAAATATGCAATACACTACAACACATCTATCCCGTGTATAAATTCCATATAGTTCATGAATATATTGTTCCTAGCTACTAAATGAAACTCTACAAGACGGAAATTACCTACATAATAAGAACATAAAAGATTATGCTTCGTCCTTACTAGGAAGTCCGGTGTTTTCGACTGAATCGTGCTCACAGCAGCTAAATTTCTTTACACTAGACTTTTGTCTCCACTATCGTCATGACAATCAACACAGAAAAAGTATTTTTTAAGGTCAGGACGTAGTTACAATGCCCTTCTACGAATGTTGACGTAAAATATGAAAAGACATGGCGTAATTAAACACCAGTACTCTACAGAAACGCGTACTTTCCAAACCATTATATTCCCTGGCCGAACAAAAAGGTTAATTCATCGCAGTGCAATAAGGTAGTGTTACTAATCACAAATGGGATCAATTACATGTTATTGTTCCCATTGTGACGATTTGAGCGGTGGTAAGTTCTTGACCTCATTGCTCTGTTTCTTTCAAATGATTGGGAGAAGGAAATAAAGTCGAGCGTTAAGAAGTGTAAAGAACGTTTTTATGATTATTATCGTTTATATAATCATATATACAATTATTTTGGTCTTACTCCTCCTGGGCGTAAATGTAGACCTTCTGTTCTCTCCAGCAGGTCACATTACCATAGACATTACTACAATCAGCGTTCATAGTAACGAAACAGAGAAATAATCGTTGACATGAATGTTTCATATCATAGTTCTCAACTTCAGTTTGTTTTGATTCGGATAACAACCAACGGAAGTTAAGGTCAAAGCGAATGCACTGAAGTTTAAATAGAACAACCGACAGAGTAACTCTGACAAAAGTATATAGAAGTATTCCTGTCATAATCCCGCATTATAGGCCTATTGCCCGATGCTAAGGCCAAGGTCAATTATGTTTATGTATGGACAGCACTAGATTCATTTAGGGTGAAGTGACGAGCTACCACTTCAGGGAGTGTTCGAGGACACATGGAAGTAGCCGCAACATTTAAATGACTTAATCTCTGGACTGGAAGATTTTAATAAAATTTAAGAGACGCTTTTATAAAATTGTTTATATTTGTAGGTAATAGACAAGGCGAATACATTTTAATAAGAATAAAATAGAATAGTGTAGTTTAGTGCTAATTTGTGATATTTACGACATATTTTACTTATGACACCTATTATATATTAAGAGGTGTTTTCTTAAGAATAAAATTGGTGTTTAATAACAAGTAGATAGGTCCAGGAGATATTTGGTAGTGTGTGAAAAAACGCTGAGGAAGAGGACAATAAAGTCCTCGAAACATGTAGGCCTACGGATATTAGGTTTTAAAAAATAATTAATTAAATTACCCTAAGTATTGGCAAGGTTGAATTCAAATATCAAATGTGTATTTATTGAAGTAGAGATTATAGTCAATACGGACCATTATTGTTCCTGCATTCTACCAAACACGTCCGCGGTTCAAATTTCGGTCAATGAATATGCATTTGAATTCCACATAAAGCTGTGAGAACCGTAGTTCTCAACGGTATCAACAGTCGCGAGAAACTCAAGAGAAAAACTACAAGCTTGCTTCTGTTTTCTCTCTAATGATCTTATGAATATCATGGCGATTTTTAAATTCTCCCGTTTTCAAACATTCACGAAAACTAGACTGCAATAGGCCCGATATCGTCAGTACATGAATCTAGCTCGCTATCCATGTCGCTATGTACTGTATACATCTGCTAGGTATGTATGTGTGTACATTGTTTTTTCTTGCTAGTTGTTTAACGACCCCACTGTCGGAAGCCTTGAAGATGGTTTTCCGTGTTTTCCCATTTTCACATCAGGCAAATGGTGGGGCTGTACCTTCATTAAGACTACGGCCTCTCCCTTCCCATTCCTAGGCCTTTCCTATCCCATTGTCGCCATAAGACCTATCTGTGTCGGTGCGACGTAAAGCAAATAGAAAAAAAAAAGAGTTGTTTAAGGTCACACGTACACAGAGGACGTTTTGGCCACGCAAGGATGGGAAAGAACTGTGATCGGCAAGGTAGCGGCCATGGCCTTAATTAAGGCACAGAACAAGCATTCCAGTATTTTGCTTAATACTCCGTTCCAGGAATTTTGAAAGTGTAGAAGGACTCCTTCAGTTCTGAAAAAGAATAGATAAGGAAACCTGACCCTACTAGTTGTCTATTTCTTGAAAATGAATCATATTTCAAAAAACCAAATTGAACAGCTTAGATAACTTTCCGAGAATTACTACATTTACGTCACGTTTTTTAGAGGAGAATTGCGAGATTGTGGAGTTGTTACTGGCATATTACAGGTTAGTCATGCAGCGAAGTAGGTAACAAATGCAGCATTTCCAGAACGTTCGTTGATGAGAGTGGATATGTTGTTGCTATTTGCTTTACGTCGCACCGATACAGATAGGTCTTATGGCGACGATGGGAGAGGAAGGGGCGAGGACTGGGAAGGAAGCGGCCGTGGCCTTAATTAAGGTACAGCCCCAGCATTTGCCTGGTGTGAAAATGGGAAACCACGGAAAACCATCTTCAGGGCTGCCGACAGTGGGGTTCTAACCCACTATCTCCCGAATACTGGATACTGGCCACACTTAAGCGACTGCAGCTATCGAGCTCGGTCAGACTTAGGATCTAGCGACAGCTGTGCTGAGAAGCGGTTTTTCTCACTCCTAGGTCTTTCCAAAGCACCATGGTTCAGTTCCCGCCTATGCCTGCAAGGAATTGAATTCTGATAGAAAATGCAATTTGCTTTACGTCGCACCAACACAGAGGTCCTATAGCGACAATGTGATAGGAAAGGGCTGGGAGTGGGAAGGAGCGGCCGTGGTCTTAATTAGGGTACAGCCCCAGCATTTGCCTGATGTGAAAATGGGAAACCACGGAAAACCATCTTCAGGGCTGACGGCAGTGGGGTTCGAAACCACTATTTTCCGGATGCAAACTCAAAGCTGCGCACCCCTAACCGCACGCCAACTCGCCCGGTAATTCTGATAGATGGGTTGGAATGGACTGTATTGCCTCGCGAGGATAGTGGTTTAATACCTTGCTCTTGCTTGTACTATTATTTTTCGGTTACCACACTTCATCTCCAGACAACTGCTGAGATGATGGCTGATATTTAGGATATTTTTCCCAATCTATCCTCGGATAATTGCAAATACACCACCAAGTACGGACACCACAGCCGTACACCAAGTACATGTGATTGGTAACCACGATGACCCATGACCGTTAGGTGGAGCAACACCTGCAATTTAAACCTGTCGACCAAATTAGTTGCACGTTTTTTTGCTTTACGTCGCACCGACACAGATAGGTCTTATGGCGACGATGGGACAGGGAAGGACTAGGAGTGGGAAGAAGGCGGCCGTGGCCTTAAGGTACAGCCCCAGCATTTGCCTGGTGTGAAAATGGGAAACCACGGAAAACCATTTTCAGGGCTGCCGACAGTGGGGTTCGAACCTACTATCTCCCGAATACTGGATACTGGCCGCACTTAAGCGACTGCAGCTATCGAGCTCGGTAGTTGCACGTTTAGGGTCAGGTAGCTGTGAAATTGTGTGCAGGATATGATGTGTTCGAACCCCCACCAACTGCAGTCCTGACGATGGTTTTCCATTTCCCAATTAATGCCAGAAGAAACACTGGCACGGTACCTTACATTAAGACTCCTAACTCCTTCACTATACTTGCGTCGCCGAAAATCTTCCATATGTTAGTTCGACGTTGAACCACTAGCAAACAAAATAAATAAATAAATAAATAAATAAATAAATAAATAAATAAATAAATAAATAAATAAATAAATAAATAAATAAATAAATAAATAAATAAATAAATAAATAAATAAATAAATAAATAAATAAATAAATAAATAAATTAATTAATTAACCACCATCGCGCACAAAGGAAAACGTACTCACCTTTCCATAGTATAGCGAATTCTGGGGTTTAACATGAATTTTCCATCCCTCCTCTCGCTCTTCTTGTCGCGGCGAACATACGTCTGTGGTAATGCCTTCTACTATTTTGTCTAAAAATTATATTTAATAGAAATACATGAGCGAAATGTTGTTCACTGTCATTTAATAATCTAAAACAGTCGATTATATTTGAATTTCTATTTTTGGACAGAATTTGATATGAGCGGAAAGCTTATTTTGGCAGTAACATGTATTCCGTTTCCACTCGTCAGGCAATTAAGATATGTTCTAATCGACAGTATAAAACATATTATGCCAGAATCATAAGTAGGCTTTGTGAAGCTGTTATCCATGCGAGGGTTAGTACTTAATTACCACGCTGCGGAAAAATCGGATTAAAACTTCCGGTATCGTCGCCATAAGACCTATCTGTGTCGGTGCGACGTAAAGCAATTAGCAAAAAGAAACTTCCCGTTACCTGGGAGTACGCATTTAACAGTAGGAAATACACACTCCTCACAAAAAAGGAATTTGTTTACGTCTTTAGATATTCCTAAGTAAATTGTACGTATGCATAGTGGGATTGGGATGGGACTATTTCGCCAATAATAAGTTATGTCCTTTACCCAACAGAGGACTCCACCCCATCTGAATGTTTGGGGTTTTTTCAGTGTCAGGTACGAGTGCCTCGGTTCAAAGTGTGCGTGAAGATTGATCTTTGAGGAGTGTAGTGTTTACAAGTCATAGGTGATCGTGCAATGGGGGAAGCAATTGTCATCGAATGAAGCCACCCGTGCAATTACATTTGCTTCAAGAAAGCTACTCGCAGAGGTACGTTGCAAGAATGATATGGGTTCCTCAGAAAAAGATTTGGTATCTACGGGAACATTTCCAGTAGATTGGAAGTGTTGCCGGGCGTCCTGGCACGGGCCGCCACAGTAAAACAACCCCAGGGCAGAACCGTTTTCTTTGTCTACAAGCTCTGCGAAACCGCTAAAATAAAGCACGAGCACTACAGGTGGACCTACAGCTAGCTTCTGGAGTACGAATTAGTGACGAAACAGTCACGAGAGGCCAATTTAAGATCTTGATGATCCGCTCAGTTACCCGCACTGGTCAGACGACATCGTGGCATGAGACTGCAGTTTGCTAGAGATCTGCGCTGGCAGCTAAGACACTGGCTTCATGTGCCGTTCTCGGATGAAACCAGTTTCACGTTATATCATTCAGATGGTCGTCTGCGAGTCTGGCGAAGACGTAGGGAATGATTTCATCCTTCAGCTGTACAATCCCTGCTTGTCGAGGTGGATCTGTTATAGTGAGGTCAGACGTAAGTCTTGACACGAAAACAGATCTGCTGATCATTCGCAATGAATCCGTAATTGTTTGACCGTACATTGACGAGCTATTTGTGCCGCACGTCATTCCTCGCGTGAGGAAATTGTAGAAAACGCAGTATTATTTCACGATAATGCTAGAGCGTTCGAAGCCATGCAGAAGTCCCGACTTGAATCCGATCAAACAAGTCCGGGACTGATTGGAGCAGCGGGTCCGATTGAGAAATACACCGCCCCAAGCACCACAATTCCTGGAAGATGCCCTTTTGGGAGAGCGAGGACGTCTGCCTCAACTGAACGAGCGGCGCGGCGCCTTGATAGAATCATCAGAAGGGTTTGTGAAGCTGTTATCCATGCGGGGGTTAGTACTTAATTACCACGCTGCGGAAAAATCGGATTAATATCTTTGCTCTCGATAGTACCTCCTCACTCCTAGTACATGTAACAACAATTAAAATCAGTTGTATCTATAAAGAGAACTCTTTGTTTACTAAATGTAAGTAGTGTAAATAATGTACGATTGATCCGGCAGGTAAATGACTTCGTTGCCTCTGCTTATTGTTGTCGCGGGTTCCTCCATGCGAGCTCGTGTGTGCTTCGCTTTTTTAGGAGATTACTGTCGTTTTCCTAAGTAACACATGTGCACACTTAAAACGCCCAGTCAGTGTTATAGCTGTGCCGCGTTTTCACAGTACAGCACAAGGCTGGACTGTGATTTAAATAGGGTGATTATACAGTCTTTAAATGTCCACCAGGGTCATTATGGCCTTATTTCGAGCTGTGCAGCGGAATTACGATGCGCGCCACGTCGCACTGTTGGAAATGTCTTTTAACAAACACAAGTGAGGACGTGTGTGTAACCAATCGCTCTGGCAAGTGGACATGTATTGACATAAATAAAGAAGAGTATAAACAAACATGAGAGCAGAGCATTTGGGTGGAGGGGCTGAGTGAGCGCCTGTAGAATGGCTAATCAACACCACCCACTAATATTCTTTCTCTACGCTCTTCCCATTATTATTTCTTGTTAATACCTCCACTTATAATGTCATATTTTCCAAGTCCATATCCATCTTCGGTATCTTCTGTCCAGCTCCTTTGCGTAGAGGCCTTCTTTTGGGTTCTATTCCCGGTCGGATTGGGGAATTTAGGGGCGTCTGATTGATGCTTTTGACTCGGGGGTGCACTTCTTCCATATACACACAATACACGAATAATAATAATAATAATAATAATAATAATAATAATAATAATAATAAGAAGAAGAAGAAGACAGTTTAGTACCGTATTTCCTTCCCAGTTGCAGTATTTTCTTCCCTGTGCAAGGCTTGTCCATCATTTTCGTAATTTTTGCTTCGTTGCTTTTGGTTGAGCTAAATCTTTTGACAGTGTCCTGGCGGGTGGAAGAGGAGTGAAAGGTTGGAGAGAGGGGGAGATTGCTTCGCCACCCCTTTCCTCTACTCTCTCCCCCTTAATCTTGGCTCGGACCACCTACCGGCACCGGCAGCTCCTTCAAAAAAGGCTCCAATATTGGATTTTATTGATCCAGAGCTTCCAGCTCTTCTAAGTCATTTCCATTTATGTATTTATCGAAGGACACATTTTTTTACAATGTCAGATATGTGCGATGTTTAGAATTCAGCATTTAAGAATGTGTTGAGTCTGTGTTATACGTCTGAAGAAACCGCACACGAAGTATTCGTACCGTTTGCTTCGTTAGATGATTCTTATTTAGGGAATGAATTTTTCGTTTATGATTCGTTAGTTTACTTTCTTTTTGAACGAGAATTCGGGGTTCTGCAACCTGTTTAATGTGCATAAACGGCAGAGGCTTGACCCCTTATCTCTGTTGTTTCAGCAGATCATACAGATTACGGAAGTTTAAATATTCCTATGAGCTTGTTTTTAAATATAGCAAAATGATTAATACCACAGAGGTGGTGTTAGACTTAACATTACTAATGTTCCAAAAAATGCGTTCCCAGAAGGGAACTATTAGTTAATTTGATCGATTGAAAATGTTAGAAACGTTGAAGCTCATGAAGTTTCCAGCTTGTCGCCCCAGTGTGGCAGTGGGCTCATCAGTTAGATTGCCACACCTTTCCAAGACGCTGGTGGCTAGAGCGCCGTTGATATACTACTACTACTACTACTACTACTACTACTACTACTACTACTACTACTACTAAAACGTTTTCATTCAGTCCCCGAAGGGGATGGCGGGCCTACTAGACGGTAGCGCTGTTTCCCAGATCAGGGAGGTGTGATACAGTGAAGGAGATTTTCGGATAAAGTAAGGGGGTTGGCGGCCTTGGCCTGTTGCAGAAACTGTCCGGCTTTTCGCCTTAGTGCAGGAGAATGGAAAACTACGGAAAATCATTCTCAGGACAGCCAATAGTGGGAACCAGCCCCTGTCCGCTTCTTCCGAATACAGATGCGTAGAGCCACTGCAGAGCCGTGGCCACCACTCCTCTGCTCGGTTGGCCGGTCGGAGTGCAGAGCTGTCGGACCACGGACCAGCCGTGGCCACCTGTAGCCTTCCTATGTAGGACAGTGCAGTGACGGTGCAATAGGGTTAGCTCCACTTGTATATATGACTGCCTGCCTTTGGCTTTTATGCCAAAAAAAAAAAAAAAAAAAACCAGATGGAAACTGTAATTTAATTTCATCAATTGGAAATGTTAGAAACTTTCAAGCTCTTTGGCCCTTTTCAGTCGAAAAATGACCAGCGTTTCGCCCCACTGCGCCAGAGTGCTCATCAATTGGATTGCCACGGCGGTCAGTGTGGCGTTGAGACACCACTGCAAGCCTGGTCGTCATTTGCATTTAACCTAACTGCTAGCTATACAAAGTATTTGCTGTACCACTGTGCAGTGATCTTCGTTCATATGTTTCTTATTGTTATAGATTTAAAATATTTCGTCCGATTTGGTTAAATATTGAACCCATGACCTTCTTACTGAACCCTTTAAGGTCCTTAAAGGATACCTACCTTGCTTACCTACTAGCAAATCGGCATGAGATCTTTCTCTCGGGTCGTCAAGAGTTCTTCGTCACTTGCTTAGGTAAGGAAGGTAGGTATTCTTTAAGGACCTTAAAGAGTTCAATATATAAAAATAATTCTGGAAAATTTGCTTATTTCTACTTTTATGTCCGGCGTCTTGTTGTAATATGGGCCTATCTATTTTTGTGCAAGTTTTATTGTTGCTTGTGACAGACGTTCATTAAAATGAGGTATGTTGTATGGTTTAGTGCTATTTTACTTTCTGCGGTTTACCTGTACGCTTTTTAGCACAAACGTGATTGGCTGAAAATTACCAAGTTTTCAGGTACAAGTACGGATGAAAGGAGGGAGAAAATTATCGGTAGTAATACCACGACAAGTCCAGACTTTATCTGCAGGGAATCTGGAGCTGGATTTGTATTTGTTTTGAGTATTTATCTAATAAATACACCATTAAATTAGTATTAAGGTAATGGAAGTGTCTGTTAGGTAATTATCCCGGATCCTCATTCAGGGAAACCGAAAAAACTAATGGCGGCGCCAAAATGGGGCGCACTGGGCAAGGTGAGGAATGAGATAGTTCGCTACTGCTTTCCTCGGGGGGCTAAATATTACTATGTCAGGGGCTACGACTAACCATATGAACAACACCTTTCATAACACCCAGGCGCACTAGTTGTGCTCCAAATTACTCAGCACCAACCATACATCAGAAGCTTCTATATGGTCAGAGTCATAGATGAAACTCTACAGTTGGTTCTGGCCTGTACAAAAAGATAGGTGCAGAAGTACTTCATCCATCAAGAAGTGGCAACAAATAGGAATGAAAGGGCTTAAATATTTGTTTAAATGAATACATAATTACGGTATTCATAACCTGTACAGAGAACAACACTTTCAATGCGGAAATATGCTGTTCTATTTTTTGCATTTAAACTCTTCGGCCGCTGTCTCTGAGTATGACAGTTGTCGGCTTTATCATAATAACACAGTTACTTCCTATTGATTGCGTGGTGTGTGATCAAGTCTGGTATTAAAGATTTCTGAGTGCGCTATTCTGATAAATCTGTATAAAAAGAAGTGCACGTAGGTGTGATAAAATTAAAGTGAGAACATGTAAACGATAAAATTGTGGCGATAGACAGCTGTCGATTGCTTGAAGTTCCTGATATTCTGATACCATTTGCTTTATCTCGCTCCGACACAGATAGATTTTATAGCGACGATAGGATAGGGAGGAGCTACGATTGAGAAGGAAGCATCCGCGGTATTTGGCTCGTATGAAAATTGGAAACAACGATAAACCTCTTTTTAAGGCTGCTGACCATGGTGTTCGAACCCACTATCTCCCGAATGCAAACTCGCAGCATGTAACCAGCTCGTTCAGTAAATTCTTATACCGAATTAGTTATTGGAGTCATTTTAATAGTAACAAGGATTTCTGGTCTTCTTAATACCCGGAGGTTTATCTACACTTTGCCAATAAAAGGCGAAGATCCGTCCTTGGACTTAATCCCTAAGATGAAGGAACCACTGCGTGGGATTCGCTTCCGAACAGATGTAGACGTTCTGCAGGCAATCAATCGCCCTCTTCGTACTATCCAGAGATTAGGCAGTGCCGACGGTACACAGAGGCTTCCACATCGCTGGGAACACATTGTACGCAACGTTGGTAGCTACATCGAAGGTCTGCAAATCCTAGAATCGTGTATCTAGAAAATAAATAGTTGCCACAACTAATAAAAATCAGCCTTTGTGTTACGACAGATTATTGCACTGGACGAGGAATATGAAGTTTGACTCTGATACTTCCGCAAAATAATCTCTTCTGTATTTGTGTTAGGGAGTGTACTATTTATATTCATACTACTGGAAGCTGATTTTACAGGGAAGTCAATAGACCAAACAAAATTATATATTTCGGAGCAATATGATAACTATGTAGTAACAAACGTTAGTTAACTGAATAAATAACTTACTGAAGGATAGGTAGTCTCTTGCTGCTAATAGGAAAGACAGTTCTCTGTGTGAGTGAGTGTTGGAGCCTTGGCCTCAAAGCTGGTAGGAGTAGTTGGATTTTTGGTGAACAGTAAAATGTCCATTCTCTTGTGACACACTCGGTGCTTATTCGATAAACTTTTTTCCAACTTAGCAGTAGGTCGCCCTGTGAAGTTCATATCTGCCATCTGTCAGGGAAAAACGGAACATCAATATTGACACTCAGGCAGCCTAAATGTTGTCAAATCAAAATATTTCAATTCTTAATTTGAAAGGGAACTGTTGGAGAAATCTCAAACTAAAGCTCCTTTATTTATAATTTTTTCTTTGAATCTCTTATGTAGCCTCCGTGGTTCAGGCGGCAGCGCGCCGGCCTCTCACCGCTGGGTTCCGTGGTTCAAATCCTGGTCACTCCATGTGAGATTTGTGCTGGACAAAGCGGAGGCGGGGCAGGTTTTTCTCCGGGTACTCCGGTTTTCCCTGTCATATTTCGTTCCAGCAACACTCTCCAATATCATTTCATTTCATCTGTTATTCATAAATCATTGCCCCAGATGAGTGCGACAGGCTTCGGCAGCCGGCACAATTCCTATCTTCGCCGCTAGATAGGGGATACATTCATTCCATTCCTGACCCGGTCGAATGACTGGAAACGGGCTGTGGATTTTCATTTTCAATCTCTTATGTGCTGATAAATCTGCAGATCGATAACGAACGTATCACATCCTTAAATACCTTCAGAAACTAACAGTCTGGGGTGATGGAATCGGCAGTGTCAGATTTTGAAGACTAGAACACTATGCTGTGTCATGACTTATAACATTTTACGTGATAACAAAAGGATTATGTTCCGCATTTCGTTACCTAGTAGGTAATTTACCGTATACGTTCTTGGAAATCAACTTTATACTATTTAATCAGCTGTTCTCAAGTTAATGCACGTTTTGCGAAACCCATCCCGTTCTTCGCTTGAAGTTGAGTGGACCTGTCCAATACTGGAGTCAGTCGCGATTTCCAGTCCACATTTCTCTAGCGGCAATTCTTCTTTCAGTTTGAACCTCCACTTCCATCTGTAACCCTCCTTGCTTCCCACCCTCACCCTACAGCCATTATATATTCCTTTTCTACAACTTCTTTTCACTTTCCCTTAGCTGCGTCTGGTTAACGATGAAAGTAGGAGAGGGAAACGAAGAGAAAAGACTTCACCTGTCGTTCCTCTGTTCTGTCTTGGCTCACTTCCTTAGGTATATTTTAGTTCTTTGAGTTTGTTAATGTAACATACGTGATCTGCGCTTCCAGAGTGTCCGTCACTTTATAACTGGCTTAAGGTATAGGAGAAGACTCGCACGAAACGTCTGTGGCTCAGGAAACTACGACGAAAATATTTTCTGAAGAGGGTCAGAAAAGTCAATATGGTGACCCATTGAACAATAACGTGCTTTCCATTGGTATTGCCAATCATCGTCTTATGATACGCCTGATTTATTATTATTATTATTATTATTATTATTATTATTATTATTATTATTATTATTAGATGCGAAAAAGACCAGAAAACTGATCACGCAAAGCTCACTTAGAAGTTGTGCATTTCCTTCTTTGCCAGGCAGCCTTCAGTTTTCCTTTCATCGTGGTTCTTCGTTCTTCTGTCCACTTAGCTCCTGTCTTCTTCTTGTGGGTTTCTCTCTGACTCTACTTCCCACTTGTTGATTTTCGTTCTGTAGCAGGTCCGGTTAGCGATGTCGGCCACTTTGATTCCTGATTTTTCCAGGTCTTGGCGGATCTCCGTTGTCCACCTATTTGTTTTGATGTTTTCTGTTGCCTCAAGTAAGGTTCTTGTCAGTCTGTTTTCTGGAAGGCGTTTGATGTGTCCGTAAAATTTCAGGCGTCCTTTTCTGATGTCGGCCGCAAGGTTTGAGAGCTCCTCGGTTTTTGTACGAGATAGCAGTCTATATCCTTCGTCAATCAGTTTTGGGCCGAGAATTTTTCTGATGATTTTACGTTCCTCTTTCAGGATGTCTTCGAGTACTGTTTTCCTGTGGAGATCCAGTGTTTCACTCGCGTATAGTATTTCAGGTTTGATCACAGTGTTGTAGTGTCGAATTTTGGTGAAGATTGAAAGGCATTTTTTGTTGTAAATGTTTTGCGTTCGGCCGACGGCTCTCTTCATTTTCTGGATGCGGACCTCGAGGGCCTTCTGTTCTTTTCCTGTTGGTACTATAATTTCTCCGAGATATCGGAACTCAGTTACTTTTTCGACTGTGCCAAATTTCGTGCTGCAGTGGTTGCACATGACCTTAGTTTTTGAGAAGGAGATTTGTAGGCCGAATTTTTCTGAGCATTTCTTGAGGGTTTCGATTTGGCTGATTGCCTGTTGTTCGTTTGTTGCAAGGATCGCGAGATTATTATTATTATTATTATTATTATTATTATTATTATTATTATTATTATTATTATTATTTAACTTCCCACTAACTCAGAAAGGCTTTCGACGACGATGAATAGGAAAGAGCTAGTACTGAGAAGGAAGCGGCCGTGGCCTTAGTTAATGTATATCCCCAACTTTTTCTGGTGTGAAGATAAAAATGCACAAAAAATCATCTTCAGGGCTGCCGATAGTGAGACTCGAACGCACTGTCTCGGAATAAAATTTTACAGCTAATTGGTCCGCGCCTCCAAGGACTGCAGATAACAGCACTAACCGTTACACAACGGAGGTGGACACTCATCATCGCTGAAAACCTGTCAAAGTTAGCGTGAAAAGGTCCGTCTCGAAATTCACTTCAAAAGCCTGATCTTCATCTTTTTAAAAGCGGATTGTTGGGTAACCAAAACCCAAAACTTGGTTATTCGGAGATCCGAATTAAAATCGCATGACAAATTCATTTTCTGCGATTAACTCGGACATCGAATACTGATAGTATTTAGAATATGATGCACAATGCGCGTGCTGAAGACACTGCCACTGACTGAGTCAGACGCCGATATATATATATTGCATGTTCCATGTTATTCTCTCAAGTGGACAAAAGACATGAAATTGGAAAGAGCAGAGGGCTGGGAGAACATTTATATCACATAGGAGTACACGGAGAGGAAATGAGGGAGGATAGAGGAAAGCAGCTGAGTACCTATGGCAGAGGATAGTCCCGCATACAAAGCACGGCTGGGTGACAAGGAACCGAGAGAACAGAACGTCTATAAAAATTACGACTATGTGTTGTGACGTGTAGTGTCCATCCTCGGGCCCCAGGGACGAGAGAGTGTCCACTTCATACCACGTGTGAGAACACTCCTTTCTTATGCTTCTTCAAAGCTAGCTAAAACCTCGTTTGGTCGCACTTTTCTCTTCTCGAGGCATTTGGCTTTGTCAGACGTGTTGAGTACATAATCATATACTTGCTGGCCACAGGTACTGATAACTGGTATTTCTGCTTGTCTATCAATAATCATCTCCATGACTGATGATGGAAGATTACCTCAAAGAATTACGGTATTATGAAAATATATTATTTCGCACTTAACGCCATCAGGGTCGTAAACAAGTAACATTAGACCTAAGCAAGTCGAACAGTAGGAGTCTAGCAAAAGTAAGTGATAGCAAAACCGGATTCAGCTGGAGCACTGCGTCCTTCTTATTATCAGTGAGCTTCTGAGGGATGATGATTTCGGACTTGCTCATGAATAACTGACACACAAGTCAATGGAATTGGAAATCTATCTTTCAAGTGACACAATGCCAAGAAAGTAAAACACGCAGCAAAAGTGATCTCCGTACAGAGCATGAAGTTCTATAGAGGAATAGAAGGTAAAAGTTTGCTGAGAGGAATCGAACCCATGTCTTCTGGACGAAATGTGTGGCTAGGTGGCCCTCAAAGTCAAAATTTGTCACTATTAATAATATACCCGCTTCATATTAAGAGTAAAACTGGAGAGCTGAATGTTTCAAGGTTCGAACTTCAAGTATGGCAGCAGCTGTCTTTTATCTTTTTTCCATCCGGTATCTATACATGTGCCGTAATCCACCTCTGGTGAGATGCAGTGTGAAGATGCGCCTAGTCTTCTGCTGTGGGCGAGAATAAGTGTGTTATTGGCCCGGCGAGGAAAACAACGGAATACTATTTCGTTCCTCATTTCCGCAGTACTGCTCTTCAGTGGCACCTAGGCTGTCTATGGCAGCTGAGGGGGATAAAGTAAATGCTGAGGACTCAAGTACGAGGATAAAATAGGTGCTTTTCCGTCTCAGGAGCTTCTTCTCAGTTCCATCCTGGAAATCATTAGAATTTCGTGCTCTACTCTAGATACAATTACAACAGTGACTACATGCCATTGGTAACCATGTTATCACGACAAGCAAGTGCGATACGCACGGACAGCTAAGAGCTAATTCGTAATTGTCTCGCATGTCTGCATAATGCAGTAATATTACATAACTTAGTATTCCCAATTCCCATTAGCAACTGTTTTGATCTTCCGTTCCTCTTTCGGACCTCCGTGTCATCTTCGGTATATTCTGTGTGATGTAAGTGATATCGAAATCTTTTCCAAAATCTACGGTCATAGTAATCAAGGCTTGAATAATTAAGGTTATCATTTCAAGATTATTTATTTATAGATTACTAGTATCGAATTGTCATTTTAGTTAGAGATTAATCTCTAATTTCAGTTACTAAATAACCTCATTCAGTGCTTATGTGTAGTTTTATCCAGGAAAAAAAGAGAAGGATGTGGATGGGGTTACTATGTAAAAATGTCCCACTGTCGTAGACGCGTAATTTATTATTATTATTATTATTATTTTTTTTTTGCAATTTGCTTTACGTCGCACCGACGCAGATAGGTCTAATGCCGACGATGGGACAGGAAAGGGATAGGAGTGGCAAGGAAGCGTCCGTGGCCTTAATTAACGTACAGCCACAGCATTTGCTTGGCGTGAAAATGGGAAACCACGGAAAACCATTTTCAGGGCTGCCGACAGTGGAGTTCGAACCCACTACCTCTCGAATACTGGATACTGGCCGCACTTAAGCGACTGCAGCTATCGAGCTCGGTGACGCGAAAAATAGAAATAAGTTTGTATTCGATTTATGGTCTGATCTTGCTATCATTCTGCCTCTAATCTCGTGGTGTAGTTGAACAGAAAAGTCCTACGAAAGCCGAAATTCCAAGCCTGAAGCTCGAGTAGTGAAAACCGAGGAACTTACATTAGCTATGCTGAAAATTAAATTCTACCGTGTGGATGGAAATTATGTTGAATATAATAATGGTTATAATATTTCAAGTGGAATTAACCAGTTTAAAATTTCCTCGGCGCAGATCCCCTCCACTAAGTGTTAGACTTTCGTATAAGGGACTTGAGTTCGAATCTCTCAGGTGTTTAACTGGTGAGTTGACTGCGTGGTGTAGCTGTAAACTTTCATTCGAGAGATGGTGGGTTCGAACCCCACCGTTTCTATCCTGAAGATAGCTTTCCGTGGTTTCCCATTTTCATACCAGGAAAATAATAAAACTGTATCATAATTGAAGCCACGGCTGCTTCTTCCCTAGTCTTAGCCCTTTCCTATTCCGTCGTCGCCACACCTGAAGTGTTATGAACCACGTATAAAACCATTCAATTCTATTTTATTCGGAATATCCAGTTTTGTAATATTAAAGTTTAATTCAGTTTCCAAGTTCAAGTCTAGGTAATTGTAATAAATCAGTTCCTATTATTGTTGAAACGTCTATGACATCGCTGTGTAAGCTACTTGGTAGGTAGGAAGAATGGCTAGGCAGGTTTGGTCAATAAATAGCATCAGAGGTGCCGTAAATAATGAGCCAGATACTTCAGAATCGATGTCGGATGATATTTCACGTTAACTTGGAAATATCCTAAGAGTTGTACTGCATCATTTATAAAACAAAGGAACTTTGTACTGTTCTTGATATAAATTTCATGATGTTGGTATATGTAGGTTAGTGTTCAGTATCATAATGTATTGTCCCATGTCATCCTAAAGTAGCCATGGCGCTCACCGGGAGAAGGGTCAGCCGTTCTGTTCTTTTTACGCGTGTCGTGGTGTTGGTGTGCCGAAGTGTGACATTCATACATGCAGCGCACGAAGTACGGGAGTGTACGGTGGTATATTATATAGTCTGTCCCCTTGAGCGCCCGCCCGGTTTCCCTTGGCAGAAATGACTGAATTGTACCTTATGGAGTAATCTAAGGTGGCACGACACTGCCAGAGAGGGGAACAGCGCCTTCTTTTTCTCTGTTTTAAGAATTCATGTCATCGACTGCCGTGTTGTCCACGTCCCCCGACTGTAAAAGTGAAGATGAGAGGGAATTGTTCGAAGGGGAGAAAGAAAATGAGACACTACATGACATGAAATATTCCCTCGCCTTTTTCATATTAATATGCCTGCGGTGCCGTACACATGGGAGTACATATATGTACTTTTCAAATTACTAACATAAATTCTCTTAGTTACCGTTCTATTAATTTTAATCTTTACTAAGGATTAGGCCTGCTTTTCTTTTTGTCTAAGAGAGCTGTCATGTTCTAGTGGTTTTGAGAAACCACATAATATTTCTTGACCACATATTTCCGTTATATTCGATTCATAATTTATTTAAAAAATTGGAATAACTTGTCTTGATGAAATTAATATTAGTATCTTCTTCTTATTCCTCTTCCTGTGCCGTATCGGCTGGTGTTCGAAACAGTTCCAAGGTAAATTTTTCTATACCAGTCCTTGAGGTACTTTAACCACGATATTCTTTTGTCGGAACATCACCTGCGATCTTACCTTGCATGATGATGTGCAACGGATTGCATTTCTCTGGATGTCGCATGAAATAGACGCAATATTCAATGCTTGGGTTCTTGGTCATTTTCACGATTTCCTTTGGTTTTTTCATGCGCCCCAGCACGTCCACTTTTCACCATCAGCAAGCTTATGCGCAGCATGTGTCTGTAAACCGACATTTCAAATACACATTTTCAAAAAGGTGTGTTTGTCAAGGGCCAGCTCTCTATTCTGTAAATCAGGATGGATAAATAACTTCTGGCTAGCAACATTAGGATATGCGAATCATATTATTTTGCAATAGTAGTCTAATTAAATAAACCAAACCTCATAGCGCAACAGCCCCGTAGGGCCATGGCCTATAAAGTGACCGCTGCACAGCCTGAAGGCCTGCAGATTATGGGGTATCATGTGGTCAGCACGGCGAATCCTCTCGGCAGTTATTCTTGGCTCCCTAGACCGGAGCTGGCATCTCACTATCAGATAGTTCCTCAAGTGTAATCACGTAGGCTGAGTGGACCACGAACCAGCCCTCAGATCTGTGTAAAAATCCCTGACCTGGCGGGGATTCGAACCCGCTACCCCTACACCGCGGGGCCCGCAATAGTTGTTCAGTTGAAATTAAATATGATAATAATATGTAGATCTCAGAACGGTACTGGTGTCGGAGACCTCAAAGATTGGCCTCTTGAAACATCACCGATTTCTTCACATACTCGTCGGTGGTGAATTGTGGACTCAGTAGGTCTTCAAACCCACTAAATCCCATCGCCGGGCTGAGTGACTCAGACGGTTAATGTGCACTGGCTTTCTGACAATGATCCCAAGTTGAGAGGTTTGATCCCG